>NC_089782.1:44426321-44536321 GCF_040412425.1 Macrobrachium rosenbergii | reverse complement strand
TTGGAATAGATGGAACAATGTTTAAGTAAATGGAAACATGAAAATCAAGATTAGTTAAAAAAAAGAAACGAAGCAGGAGAGAGATGTCATAGTAGTTGTTTAAATGTAAAAGTAAATAAAAATCGTGTACATATTCCTTAAACAGTTAAGACTGTATTTTTGTTCTTCGAACAAGCCCATAAAATATATCCTAAAACAGTGACGTTAAGAAGGGCCAATGAAAAACGTCATACGTGTCATTTTGTCTCTTAGGGGGTAGTGCAATCAGTGTACCTCACGCGGTGCACTGTAGGCATTACTTAAGGTTCTTTGCAGCGTCCCTTCGGCCTCTAGCTACAACCCCCTTTCATTCCTTTTACTGTACTTCCATTCGTATTCTTTCTTCCATCTGACTTATAATTGTTTCATAGTGCAACTGCGAGGTTTTCCTCCTGTTACACCCTTTAAACTTCTTACTCATAGTGTTCCTTTGATCGCTGAATAACCTCTAAAGTCCCCAGGGCTTGGCCATCGGCCTAAATTTTATATTGTACGTGCCATTTTGTTTCTTTCGTTCATGAAAGATATTTCCGAATACAGATATTCAGAGAAAATTATTATAACGGTAGAACTTCCTCAAGAAAGAAAAACAGGTTGAAAACTGCTCTCTGGGGACTTGGCGGAAGGCGAATGTTTCTATATAATAACAAAAACATTTAACGCCATTGGACTTTTGGAAAATCCCAGGAAACGCGTAATGATAACTTGTTTGTTTATGTACTTTAGCAGAATTACTACCGCCAGAGATTATAGGCGAACTGACAGGATCGATCGTCTTTATTTTCTCGTAAACAAAGCCAATTATAGTGTTTTTCCGAGTTCAGGTATCTTCAGTCTCAAATGGACTGAGGGGCGAAAATGTTACGGAAAAACCGGGGAACGTTTGGGAGAGAGAGAGAGATAACATGTTTTATTTGATCTTCCAGATACACCTATTAATAGAATTAACTAGGAAAACAATGCGTATGTTTTTTCGTGCATTCTTAATAATGAAGATATAAAGAAACCGTATTTATTTTTAATTTATAAAGAGTATGATGTTCCACTCAGTTTATCATATTTATTATTTTTTTTTTTGGTCAAGTTGCTCTAAAGGGATATGCAGTTGTACAGACAGCACAAATAATTCTTCCCACGTCTTAACATTTTAGTAGTTAATGATGTTTTCCTTTTATTTTTCTCCTCCCTTTTGCATAAGTAATATTTCTTTTTGCCTTTTCCCAGTTATGTCTCTCCACTCGTATCCATCTCGAGCAAAGATAAATAATGACAAAATTCAAATATCTTTATTGATGGAGATTTCTGACTACCGCTTCCCACCCCTCAAGACCCCCATCCCAGAACGTATCAAATCCAACTTGGCTCTTTCCCTCCAGTGCCATGCTCTGGAATGTTTTCCCTGCTTCCACTTTTCCCAACATAACCCCTATTCTCTCTTTGGGGTTAAGCTTTATTATTTCCTTTCTTTTTCTTTTTTGTATGGCTATTTGGTGGGATGGGAGACGGGATGTGGGTTAAGAAGGGCTGTGAAAAAAAATCATAAATTAACCAATATTTTGGTCGTCTTGGTTGTTTAGACCGAGTCCAGAAGTCCACATCAGGCCACTTAATCACTTAAAACCGTATCAAACTTTATGAATTGGCCCTTTTGGATATAAAGTCGGCTTCATATGAACCAACAAAATATAGTTTTGCAAGGGTGGTGACGGAATAAGAGTCCCACGTTTACATGCATTCGTGTAGGGCCATAAATAGTCCTATATTTAATAAGTCTCAGCATTCGGATTTACTTACAGACTCGTTCTTCAAACACCAGGTTAAAAACGTGCTAGAAGCTACCGTCAGACTGGGGTAGGCGTTCCGTTCTTATATAATTTTTAAAATAAAACACAAAGGAATGAAACCTAAATGCTAATCTGAATGAATTATTCTTGAAAGACATAAATATTAACACTGGAGTCTGTGATTTTAACGATTTAACCAATTAGCTCATCTAGGCTATGCAAATGTTGCTTCATGAAAACCCATCATCACGAGCTGACCACATCAGTGACAGAGCACATACACGGGGATGGAATCTTTCAGTATAGCACATATTTAGACAGGGAAGAGAGTTCTCCTGTAGTATTAGGTTTTTATTAACCCCTAGAATATATCAAAATTTGCCAAAATATTACCATTTCAACTGAATGATGACAAATAGACGGAATTAGAAATAGACGACATGTCGATACTATTTAATTAAAAAACACCCAAAGACATTTATGTGAGGGTTGTTCCAGAAGCACATCCCATGCTTCCAAGCCAGCCATAAGGCTAGCTTAATCTAACTAACAACAAACACAATCACGAAAAGAAATGAGATACTGAAAAGGTTATGTATAAATACACTGGTGATGATTTGTATAGTTAAAACAATTATGTATATCAACATCTTTTGATATAAGCAGTTCGTGTTCAAGCAAACCAAAAAGTAAAAGGCACTTGGCACATCATCCACTGATATAAAAGAAAGATGTTAAATGATGGCTAAGGTTTCTTAATATTGGTCGGTTGTGAAAAACCCTCATTTTTTTAGGCTCATTTATGTTATCAGGGAAATAATCGCTCTCCTTAGTGAGCAACTTTAGCTGCAATTCTCACAGGATGTGGTAACATTTTCCAAACTAATAAGGAAAAGTACCACATTTAAATAATGTGATAACTATGATTTACAAAGGTGTTCATGATACACATATTAAAAGATTATCAGCTTTTGCTTTCCAATTTTGCTTGATGTCAAGGAAACCTGTGAAGATCACGGTGTATCTGGTAACACTGTTAAGAACAAGGAGTGTAGTTAAACGTTAATATATCTCGATTAGAATTGTTAATTAATTCATAAAACTAAGATTTATATATCAGATTGGTCATTGATTAACCACTGAGAAATAATATCGCTCTGGTAACAAAACTAGATTTTGCATATTATCAGAGAAGTTGAGCAAGTTTTAGTGAGGTCTGAAACTGAATGTCGGTCTGGTAACATTGTTTGATCAAAATATTAGAGAAAAATGGCTCTCCGGTTAGGTACAGCTGCGCTTTGCTCGCAGTTTTCTCGTATTACTTTACGTCAGGGGTAAGTTTTCAATATCTTAATCTTACAGTAAAGTTTTCCATTTACTATGCGTTATTCTTATTAAGTAGAACCTTATCTTAAAGTAAATATAAGCTGAAATAGGCTTAACTTTGCTGACGGAAGGTCAGCTTAGGCTAGTTCCATCATAATCCGGTCACTTTTATGATGATAATTTAAGAATATTATTCAAAAAGGTTTAAACAATCCTCAAGTCTTTGGAGTGTATCTTGGTTTTAGTGGTACGAGGTTGTCAACGAGCAAAAAATATGTGCTGGCATGGGGCCAACTTACGCTAGTCTAGCCTGGGCCACTACCAGCAACAATAGGCTAGTAATAACGTAACAGTCCTAGGCTAAGCTTTTGCTAGCCGAATTACATTGCATTAGGACGGGAGGAAATGCAGAGTGAGGGAGCAGGGCTTCTGTAGTAGGGATTTCAAAGGAAATAGGCCACGACCTAACCAGACTTAGGCTAGGCTACCTTAATCCAACCTAAACTCAGACACCATGGCCTAACCTGGCCAGGGGCACTTTACCCCCCTAAGTAATTCGTGACCCCATCCTCTGCAATCTACCCTTCCTTAACTGAAGTGGTGGCTTGCAGAACGACGGGACTACCTCTGAACAGAAGCTAAGTCCAGTGTCTCCAATGTCTAGCCTAGTGTTACTTGGAGGAGTCCAGAAGGGGTGAAGCCCCACCGGCCAGTTTGGGTCATGGCTCCCTAAGTAAGGTTAGGAAGGTAAGGTCTGGTTAGGTCAGGACATGGCATTCTAGGAAAGGTTAGGTTTGTCTACGTCTGCGGAACCTGTTCCATTTGTTTTACACTTGCTGCATAAAGTAGACATTTAAGAGGGAAGACGGCCTACCCAGACCTAGGATATGTTTACTGAACTTCACCAAGGGTCTCATGCCCTTACCTGGTCAGCATTCGGGTCGTTTCGGCAGTAAGTCATTTAGGCCATAAGCACGTTTACGTGCAAAATGGGCGCCGTGTTTAGTACCAGCCCCTTGGGGATGTACGTAAAACATGAAATAATAATGGTAAGTACCATAAACATAACGGTAAATACCATAAACATAACGTCTTACATTGTTTTGGATGTTACGGCCTAAAGTGACTTACAGCTGAAACGACCAGGACCGCCTGGTCAGGAGGGCTTTGGGTAAATTTTGTTTTACTGTAAATCCTGTCATCAGACAGACAAAATAATATTTATGCCTATTGAGGGTGTTAGTCAGGTTTTTAAGACTTTTTTCAGTAAATTTTTGCCTTTAATACCGTATCCTCCTCATGAACGCTGAGTTTAGTACCATCTCCCTAGGAATGAATCATGGGTAAATGTAAAGGAGAAGGCTGCACAAAGATATTGTTTATTAATGCAATTCCTTTACTGGAGAATATAGAAAAGTGTGTATATAATACAGTACAGGTGAGATAATAGAAATTTACCAAGATAATTGGAAATTTATCATCTGTTGTTTATATTTTTGCTCTTATCCCCAAAGGGATAGTAGTAAACTTGGTGCCCAGTAGAGCTTCCGCTCAGGGATGAAAGTAAAAAGATAAAAAAAAAAAAAGATGGTAAGTTTCTCATTATCACAGTAAATTTTTCAAATTATCTCACCTGTACTCTGTTATATATACCATTTTCTATAATGTATAGTAAAAATTCTACATTAGTAAACGTTATCTTCTTGCAGCCTTCTCCTTTACATTTACCAAATCTTAAAGTATAAAACAAGGGAAATATCACAGTAACAGTAAATCTGTGGTAGATTTTAGTGCTGTATGATTTTTGTATTAATCTATACATATTAAGGAGGCTTAAGAGCACAGCATAAACACCCCAATATCAAGTTTTCGTATTGAGGTTAAAAAGACTAATTTTTTAGTAAAATCTTTGCACATCATAGCCTAATATAGGCTAACCTAGCTTGATACCCAATATGGGGTGGCTGCCATTTTCACTCCCTGTCCTGTCAAGCATGTGTAAGCTACGCTAAATGTATACAGCATGCTAGCCAGATTGGCTCAACCACATACTTTAAGGCCCTATCATGTACATTTCACATTTAAGTATCCAATTATTCTGTGGTAACTTTACTTCTTGTATTTATTAGCATAATAATAAACTAATTCAAATTGGACACACCAACATGAGGCACCCTGGACAATACTGACAGTGATGAGTATGACAAGTCGATTGAGTCAGCTAGGCTATTTACACGACATATTCAAGTTTAGGTACATAGATTTGTATTAAGAGCATATTTAGAAAAGTGAACAAGAGTCCTCCCAAATTGTATTTAGGGTTTTATAACCTAGAATGTATTGTATCTTGAGGAAATATTATTTTCAACAAAAAACATGCATGCACGCACAATGAACGGCCAAACATCATTGACAGTTGATGGCAATGCACAGTCGTATGACATCGCCAGGCAAATCGGTGTTTGTTTTGCCATCTCTAGGTAAAATGTGCCTCTCAAGTTTTACAGATCTTACAATCATGGATTCATCATCTTTGTTTTGCTGTTCTCTTGTGGTTTGTGAGATGAGTTTCCAAATAATTCTGAAATAATAATGGTAGGTTAGGTGCTTTTTTTTTTTTAAGATAACTTGATATCCATGTGCAGATGTTAGTGTCCTTACTGTGTAAGAATGGCTTATTTTATGTGTTTTGGTTCTTTCTCGTTGACGGCCAAAAATAATAGTATCGAGTAAGTCTTTAGGTAGGATATGCCACCTTAGGTCAGGTTAGTTGGCTGTATCCTGGTTTTGGTTCTCCCCCACCCAAAAGTCCCAGTTCTTACAATGATCCTCATTACTACTGTGTTAGACGTGGGGTGCTTTAATTTTTTAACCAGAATGGTCAAATCCATGAACATGAATCAGGACGCCAATAAAACTTACAAGAGTCTGTTATTGACCTGGCTCACCTTTTGTGACAGTATAATGACTAAATGAACTACCAGGTTAGTTGCAAATTGCTATCCTTTGATGATGATGGCATTCCTAGTGAATTTCAAGTGCAGAAATACATGTATATAACAGGTTTGTAAATTCTTTTAAGCCTTATATTTTTATTGTATTCTGGAATTATTCACGGGTCCTTAAGGGCTTAGAAGTAATTTTGCTTTGAGTTTTAGACTCATTTTGATTGTATCTTTAACCAGCAGTCATATTTACTTTTCAGGCGTGCTGTGAGTACATCCCTACCCCGCCTTATTGATGACCTCTCGGCAAAGCAAGTAGAACCCTCAGATGCCAAAAAGTCTATGATGACCGTGGAAGAGGCAGAACATGCTAAGGCCATGCAAGGTTACATTACAATTGAAACTCCAGTAAGTGCTTTTGATACTTATAATACAATAACTTCTATACCACTTATTTATTAATTGACATATTGGTGGTTTTGTATTTTCACTTATTGTATATATATCCCCACTTTTTGGTGGGGGTAGGTTTCAGAACCCACTGCGGAAATGCAGAATCCCATCTAAAAACACTTATAACAGCTTACAACTGCCTAATACCCTGTACCCCTTATATTAAAATGCTTATAACTTTTTATTTTAAAATTTCACTGCCTAATTTAGTAGTTCAAACAAAAATATACCCTAAATTATCATACTAAAACAATTTAATATCAATTCAAACAAAAGTACGCACACCCCAAACCATCATCCCAGAACACCCAAAGTCATCTTAGATTAGTACCCTTTTAGAACTATTACTCTTATGTATATACACCCCCTAAAATGCTTATAACAATGATTTACTAATTTTAAAATATTAATATTAACTTAAACACAACAAAATATCTATAAAATGTTTAATACAAATTAAATAAATCTTTAATAATATTAAGTAAACTCTCCTGCAGAACATTTGACAACTATTCAAGTTACCCCTGTATACATAAGCATAACCGTTTTCTTTCGTAGTATTGAAGTTGTCCAATTCTCCTTATTGGTAAAAACAATTAAAATAGTCACTAATTTACCTTTTATTTTTTGTTGAGCAACACTGTTTATACACTATTGAGATTGAAACTGACCTGGGTTACTGGGTATGTCGCCTTCCACGCCACCCCCACGGCATCCGGTGGGGTTGGGTCTCCCGCCAATTATATCAGCATTCCAAACAAAGTTTGAAAATTTATATCTCGGACGTGTCGAATTTTAAGAGATAAAAGCTTTTACAGTGTTTTGGTAAGTATAATGAAACATCATTTTATCATAATGTCATATTTTTTGTTTCATGTTCGTGACTAAATATAGATTTTTATGATAAAAATAATTTACAGTGTACCTATTAAGCTCATTCCAGGTTGGGGCCCAGACTGAGCATAACAGGTGTATGATTCTCTCTCTCTCTCTCTCTCTTTCTCTCTCTCTTTCAGGGTAATGTAAGATGTATTTGAAATTGTATTACTGTAAAGTGTGTTTTTGGATGATAGAGCATATTGTACAATATTTAAAATTTTTGCTAATTATTTTAATTTTATTTTCCAGTCTGCTTTTACTGGAAAATTAAATTAAAATAATTAGCAAATATATTTTAAATATTGTACAATATGTTCTATCATCCAAAAACACTTCAATATCATTTTCAAATATGTCTTACAGTACCCTTAAAGAGAGAGAGAGAGAGAGAGAGAGAGAGAATCAAATCGTACACCTGTTATGATCAGTCTGGGGCCCGACCTGGAATGAACTTAACAAATACACTGTAAATCATAATAAGTGCACTGTAAATCATTTTTATCATAAAAATTAGTATTTAGTCACAAACATAATTTGAAAAAATACAGTAATTAGTGAATAAGTAGTGTTGCTCTACGAAAAAAAAGTGAATTAGTGATAATTTTGGAGATACAGTCCATAGAAAAAACCAGCGAATTGGTGAAAGTTCTCACGGAAAAGTGAAAGATAACATTCCACAAAAATCTGCTGCAAAATGAAGCATGGATAAGCACAAAAATCTGCGACGAAATGAAGCATGGATAAGTGAAGCATGAAAAAGTGGGGTAGCACTGTCTGTATGTGAATTTTTCAATTGTTCATACAACATTCTTGTTTCTTAATGCCTTCTAGAGGTAACTTGAGCATATTGCACTGATAATTCAAGTGTTATGGTAGTGAAATATTTTTGGGCAATTTCTTTGTTGTTTTTATGTAGTACTGTATATCCTTAGTCCAAGCGATGACCGGCAGGGCAGCCGATTGAGACTACAGTCTACCCCAAAGCCAAATCAAAGTCCTTCAAAAGAAGGCATCGTGCATACCCCATACAAATGGGAAAAACAAGCATGTTAAAAGAAGAAGTATTTGCTTTGTCCATTATGTATTGTTATTCATAGTGTTGATAAGTTCATTGCTTGTTTAATTTCAGTCATTTACTGACAGATTTTTATTATAATAATCATGAATTGTTGCATGTTTTTTAAGTAGAAAGAAATCGATAGGGTTTGGTGTTTTTGTCAATACTAATAATATTGATGTGGACAATTTTAGATTGTCATGAAATGTGTATGGTGAGTTAGTTGTGGACAAGATTGAAGAGTAGTGTTTGCTGACACCATATCTCTTTCTCATAATGCAAAGTTGTTTGATAATTAAAACTAGGGAAATGGTAGTCATGCAACAGAATGTGATCCGGGTGGTCATGAAGTTATGGCTGGTTGTAGTCTTGCTTGCTGAATTGTCACAGGTCTGGTGGACAGTTGGAATGATGACCTTTACTGAGGCAACATGTGATGATGAAACAAGTTCTTAATTACATGAGTCATTGGCTTTGGAAATCAGTGGAAGGACTGTCATGCAGCAATTTGATGAGTGGATGATAGGATTGTTTATAAGTTGCATGGTATTTATAACTCCCCAGGTCTCCTAGGCCAATGATGGGAGTAGGTGTAGGATCAGGGACACTAAAAGTTTAATTCCAGTACTTTGAGATGGAGGAGGAGCATTACAGTAACTGACAGATGGCGTTTCTAGCATTACCAACTCTTAGAAGAGACAAGTCAGGTAATTAGTGTGACACTGTTCTAACAAGATGATCATTAGGTGATGATCAGTTAAGATACGAGGTCAGGTTCAGGAGGTGAACAAAGGACAAAGATTTGCAGCATAAGGATAAAAATAGCACATGAGTTTGACACCTAGATGACCATATTCAGACAGGTTAAAATGACCAGTTGCATAACAAGGTTGTGTATGAGTGCCAGCTATTATTATTATTATTATTATTATTATTATTATTATCATTGATATTATTATCATTATTATTAATATTATTATTATTATTATTATTATTATTATTATTATTATTATTATTATTATTATTCAGACAATGAACCCTATTCATATGATGTTAGATGTTAGTGTGTGTGAGATTGTTCAGTGTTATAATCATTGCATAAATCCCATGAACTGTAGTTCTCTGTTTGCTTGATGTGCAGACTGAATTACATAATATTCCCTAAGACCGTAATCCAGGGCAGAAGGAAAGGTGTTCAAAAGATATGACCTCCAATTATAGTACAATATTGCAATGTTCATTAATTACATATGAGAATGACACCATAACTTTTGCAGTGACCTGTATTAGCCTTTGTTGTTCTTGCTTAGCTTGTACCAGCAGTTTTGAGCTTTTTGTCAAAGAGCAGTTTACAGTTTTGTATTGTATGTAAGTAATAAAGTTACTATTTACTTAACACCAGATTGACCTTGTTTGATCATCATTGGCCTAATTTTTTAACCTTTGTTCCAACTCCCCAGTTTCAAGTATAGTACGAAGTCCAGTTTTAGATGGTCATAGTCTACATGGGAGGGTATGGTGTTAAGGCTTTTAACAATTTATCCAACTTTAGTGACAAAATGACCTCATAGGCATTTTGTCTAAATTTTATACAGTATTCCATTCCTTAATTCTGATTATCAAAGGAGTCATGGAACTGGTGCCTGATATGGCCTAATTTTAGCAGAGGTTCTGTAATATGCTAAAAGTTAATTATACTTGAATATCCCCTTTCTTGCCATGCAATTTTAGTTTGTAATTGTAGCATGTAATAGCAAAACTTTTCATTATACAAAACTTACATATGATTGGTCTTTTAATCATGTGATTTAAAAATCTGTGAATTTTCCAAAAATATTTACAGCAATTGAATATTTGAGAAAAATGAGGATGCCAAAATACAATTCCATTGGCTTTAAGGTTGTAATTTTTTTCTGATGTAACACTGTGTTAGCTGTATACATTGTAATGATCAAAATTGTATCTTTTTCAGCTTGATATTACACCAGTTACTGGTGTGCCAGAAGAACATGTAAAGACACGACGTGTTCTTATTAAGAAGCCTACGAAAAATTCTATGCAGTCAGGAACCAACAGTCTTCACAGGCAAGTGTAACCCTAAATACTTTTGCCTGTTAGTGTTACTGTGTTTCTAAGTTGCTTGTTTTTATCAAGTATTCTAGTTTCAGTGCCAGTGATTTTACATGGAATGTTAATGTCTTTTATGGTAGCACTATAATTTCCATGCTTTCAGAATATTTTTCGTCAGAAACCCATTACTTTAATGTAGCTTATGCATCGTGTGAATACGAGTCGTAGTTTGCAGAAGAAAAAGATGATGGTCAAGTGTCTCTAGTAGAGTAGTGGTTAACTGAATCATTTGGTGCGTGGCAACTGGTTAACAGCTCCAGGGATTGCCAGACTTGAAACTTTTCAGGATTAACACTTTACCTGATCTTGTTTTTTTGTACACTCATTCCTTTATTTTAATTTTTCCCCATGTGCTGCTGATAACATAATCACTCTACGGTTTTTACTGAAATCCCTCTTAGTTTTGTGAACAGCAGTTTCATGAGTTTCTGTATGTACTTTCTTTTGCTTTTTTGCCGTGTGATTTATAATTTGTTCAGTAACAGTCTTATTTTATGCTCCATTTTACTATTTGAAATGTAAGTTTTTGTAATACTAGCAAGAACCCATAGAATTAAGGTTTAGTACTCTAGTTACCAACCAGTAATTTTTTCTAACTAATTAAGATGTTTAAAAAATTCCAGGTTTTATTAATAATTATTTGTGAGGTGTTTATTAATTTCTTAGGAAGTGTTCTATGCAAAGTTCACACCATACTTTTTGTCATTTCTGATTTATTGTTTTGTTGTTAATGAACTCGTTAGCATTGCATTTTTCCCATTAAAGTCACCAAACAGTAATCCATCAAGTAGGTCCAATGGGATGCAGAAACTGAAATTCAGTAAAGATTCTTAACTACCCAAAAATTATAGACTAACCTTGAAATTTACTTTGTCTGCCTTTTACAAGCAGCTTTAGTATAAAGTATGAAATAAAATCTTACTAACCCATTGCAAATAGATATCCAGTCACATAAACTTGTTAGAACCCCAATGTGCATACCCAGACCACCTGCCATAGTCCTCCAAGCCATCATTCTTCCATGCTAACCTTGAGAGTGCGAGTGAAGGGTGAAGGGCATCAGCCATTATGAATGGGTTATCATGATGAAGAAGATTATATATAGCATGCAAAGCTATTGATTGTTCCTAATACATCAGTTAATCATGAATAACTTGAATCACAATTTAGGAGTGAAGGCAAGATGAGCAATGAGAAGTGAAAGAATGTGCCAGTTACTTAAGTCTTTTACCCTTCTTTACGTTCCCTCACTTTTTAAACAGTTCCATTCCAAGTCTTGAATCCCTGTACCTCTTGAGGCCATTTATCTTTGGCTCTTTCTCAGCTGGATCAGACTACACTAAGAATGATTCAGTTAACTACAAAATATAGAAAGGACCATAGACATTTGTTTGCCTACCTGAGCCATCTGCACCAGTATCCTATTCCTTTAAAAGTGGATTGTTATGTGTGAGGATCACTTGCAACATATGAATAGGCATTGTTAAAAGTAATGGGATTTTGATAAAATAATTTTTGTTTATGTTTTACAGTAAGAATATGCCTTTTGAAAGTTGTGTAAGTACAGGTACTTTAGATATATATATATATAGTGAATATAATGTGATAATGTTTTTGAATGGAACATAATATCAATTATTTACTTAGGTGGAAGATAACATTTGAGGCACGTGAACGCTGGGAGAATCCCTTAATGGGATGGGCATCTACAGCTGATCCCCTGTCCAATGTTGAGGTTAGTAGTTTTAAAAAGAAATTTCATGTGAAATTAATTAATTTTATTGATATGTTTGTATGGTGACAGTTACTTGATAGTCAATCTTGGGATTGAGGAATTCAGAGCAGGAAAGGTACTCTTTTACACCTTCCTCTACATGTAGTGGTGCCTCTGGTCAAGAACGTTCGTGGCAATGGGAAATAAAAGGTAACTTGAAACTTTGGGATCTTTATAGACATGTGGAGGGCTGCTGAATGACTGACATCGGGATCTTTATAGACATGTGGAGGGCTGCTGAATGACTGACATCGGGATCTTTATAGACATGTGGAGGGCTGCTGAATGACTGACATCGTGTTTTAATTCTGAACAGGGACTAAGTTTCTGGAATTTCATGTATCACAAAATGGCATAAGTAATGGGTTTACACTAAAAATTTTTTAAAATTTTTTTCCAGATTAATTTTGCCACAAGAGAGGAGGCCATTGCATTTTGTGAGAAAAATGGGTGGTTTTGGGAAACAGAAGACCCACCTGTTAAGCCACCTAGAGCAAAAAGTTATGGGGCCAATTTCTCTTGGAATAAGAGAACTAGACGATCTACAAAATAGTTTTATTCTGGGAATCTTAGCGTGAATTTTTATTTTCATTAAGGTATTTGCAAATTTAGGATGACATTTTTTTTTATTTTCCAAAGTTTTCTCTAAAGGTCATATTTATGTTGTTGGAATTATGCTCAGCACACTATACTTGTATTAAAAAAGTGGTACTGAGCTCTTTGGGTTATTTAATGTAAAGAAATATTAAATGCATGGGAAAATATATTCCAATTCTTTATGTACATAAAATATACATAATTTACTCAGAATAAGTCTTTTATTAGTTCCTTATGTAACACCAGGAGCATTACTGGAACTTCCCTAGTTTTATAATATGCTTTGATAGCTAGCTTTCACTCCACTGCAAATGTGACTTTACTAAGGTTACATTTATTCCACCCGATCTCTGGCTAGTCCTCTCAATCGAAATCATAGTTGGTACAAACACCCAGTAAAAGTGCCTCCAAACTTTAGTATAAATGACAGGATGTATCAAACAGTAAATATGGTTACTTAAAGCACAGTTGTGTATAAACATTTTTATTTCCCATATTAGCTTACTCTCAAATCTTGGTATAGCATGCCAACATGTAGAAGTGAAGACCTATTACCATTTAATGCTTGGAAGATATTTCCAAAAATGTTAATTCTGACTGAGGTGTTAACTCGGCATAACTCCAAGATTTGAGCTTATATAAATATCTATAAGGGTGCATCTACGTGGTCTGACAATGTCCGACAGAAACTCTTCTGACATCATAGGCAAGTCATTTTTGCAGTGTTACCAGATCTGTGAAGTCATGTTCATATAGTACAACTATCTGGGGGGCAAATTTTGCTAACAACAAAACCAAGCTTGTTTGCTGTGAATGACTAATATTTCACCTATATACCAGCCACCCTCTGTGTGGGGATTATGATCAACTTTGTCAGCCAGACATGTCGGATTGTGTACACACATCCTAGAGAAATTTCAACCACAAGACCATCTATTTTTAGAATTATTAGTGTATAATATAAAGTGATAAAATTCAACATTATTACTGACACTACTGTCGATAGTTTGGTATAAAAATAAATGAAGGGTTAAGTACTTTTAAAACGTTCAGCTAATAAACAAGTTGGAAGAATCAATAGGGGGTAAACTACTACATGTACAACTGTGTTCAATCATATTATGCGTACTTGTAGTTTGTATGGCTACAAAATTACTATACAATACATATTTTCTAATCTAAAAGATGATCCGATACACTGGTTTTCTGGTGACTATTAATTTACATTCCAAAACAGTTCTATAAGAATTCCCAAAATGGCTAATCATAGGTACCTCATTAAAACTGATGCTCTAGTACTTATAGAAAACTATGAATTTCAACTGAATATCAAGATTTTTCAATTTTGTTTCCATACTGTAGTTTTCCCCTTTTATGATGACAGTTCTTTGAAAGTATGTACTGTAACAGCATATTTAAAGCACTTACCTCAACAATGAGTCATATTTACTATGTTATAAAATTTACAGAACATTTTGTGGCCCTTATACTGAGATGTAATACCTTTTTATTTCTCAGTATCCACACAAACAATAATATTTACATAAAAACACCCTCTTATAAAGGATGTGCATTACTGTTTACAGATATATTTACACAATCATTTTTATTCAAATCCCCTTAATTTATGATCTTGCAGTTATGAAACAATAATAACCAAACCCCTCTTTTGCAAAAAGATATCCTTGGGAGATTTTAGTAAACAAAGGAACAGGATAAAGGCAATCACATCATATAAATTAGTTTGTAAAATTAGTCTGTTTCCCCATCCCTTAATTAATAATAACCTTAGAATTCACTGGCAGCAAAAAACTACCACATTCGTCACAAAATTGTGCCTTAGAATTCATTGGCAGCAAGAAACTAACACATTCATTACAAAATTGTGCAATGTACATAAATCACACAATTCAAATCTCAAACTTAATGGGTAATAATAGTTTCACACCATTCATATTTAACTGGGAAAAAGCTATTGACTAAACCTGTTAAAACCTTTTGTTACATAAAATAATCTCAATTTTAAAAATTATGTAATGACAACTTTTCAAGGTTTCAGTTTAAACATATGATTTAATTAAGGGCCTTAATCTTACAACCCTTGTAATACTGAATATAAGATTAATTTCACTTAATCATATTTCTAAATATTTAATTAATTTTGATTCAATGTGTTTCTAAAATGTTATTCACATACTTTATTAATTGGTCTGCTTGAGTAACAGCAACTAAAAAGAAATTGCCTATAACCAACATTAATGCTTTAGAGTCTGAGACCCAACAGTATGATTATTCTCAATTGTGCCAAAATAAAAAGCCAAAAATAAATAGACATAAAACTACATCACCTCACATTATTACAAACAGTATTACAAAAATACTATCCCTTAGCCATGTATGAAATGAAAATCATCACAAGTTTTTTTTTTAGTCCAACACTGGTTTGTTATAAAGACACCAAGATTTGAACTCCTGCCCAGAAAGTACATTTTAGTCCAGAACATTATATCGTGAGATTTACCATAAATAAAAAAAGACAAAAATATATGCAAACTCAAAATCACAATGTAACTATTAATGACAGTACCCAGAACACCAAGTTTCTAATACATTGTTAATACTTTTTAATGAACACTACTATATTTACCTGTACATTAGCTAGTTCTCACACTGCATGCAAATACAACCTACAAAAATAAGTCGTCCACATATGCTTACAATATTACACTTACTTTTGGCACACCTTTATTTTACACTTTATTAAACTTGACTAAATCTCGCTTACTACTTGTCAAACAAAACAATAAAGTATACAACATATTCATATATAAAAGCATTAGCAAAATATGGCTAATATACTGTACATTGCCATTTTAATTAATACAGACTTGAAACAAAATTAATAATACTTTTAACCAGTCAAATGACACTACTGTCATGTATATAATGTCTTAAAGCCAGTTTATACATAAAATAAAAGTGACTAGATTCTGGAAATGTGACACTAATATTTCCTTCAAGACAGAAACAACAAATTCAGAGTACTAATCCAATCTTAATTATAATCATTAGTGCTTACTTCAAAATATTCTACTTGAAATTACAGAGGTTAAATTAAGTTTACAGTTACAAAAGTCTATAAATTTTAAACATGCCTAAAATTTTAACTCCTATTTTTAACAGTACACTAAAGATAAACCCCTACAAAAAATGTTTTAAATTTTGTCAAAAACCTTCAAACTAATTCTGTGCACTCTAAACTGAAGTTTGACAGAAACAATGCAGAATTTAGAGATAACAAAAACTGGAAAAAACTTGGTTACACAAGTTATTTTCAGAATGAAGTCATGGCAACTCAATAGGGCAACCACAACAGAACACCAAACAAACAAAACACAAACGTAAGTCAACTGTAGCTCTTAATTGTTCCCATTTTGTTCTCTTACATGAGCTACACAAGAAAAAAACATCTGTAACTGGGAATTACAACACAGAGGGAAGCAACAATACCCAGAAGTTCCATGATATGATATTATCAGGATATAATTATACCGTATGCAGTACATTTACTAGTAAGACATATATCACTTGACTTAACCATTCTAAAAAGGGGATATGTGACTCACGAGGTACTACTACCAAGTAATTTATGTCTTAATCTCCAAGCCAAAATTATGGACCTTGTCAATGAAATAATAATGAACAACAGGCATCGTGATAAAAAGCCAAATTAAGAATTTTGCCAACTTTCAATAATGAGAAGTGTTAAGAAAAATGCCAACTTGGTCCCCTGGCCTTGTACTCAAAATATAAGACAAAATAAAATAATGAATATTCTTGGTAACTTTTTCATTGTGGCTCCAAAGTCTTTACTTAGTACACTGCACCTAAATGTTTGTTAAAGAAGCTTTAAATAAAAAAAAATTATGAAAAAATATGTTTATGATGCAGTCATATAAAAGTCTCAGTTTAAATTTTTCTATTGTTTGACATTACGGCCATTTGAAAACCACTCCAAAATCAATGAGTAATACTGAATAGTTTATACTTAATGACATACGTATAGTACTGTAAATCATGTAGTACAACACTGGAAAAGCCTCACCAAATACAACTTTATCTTTCCATGCTTAACATTTCATTAAAACAATAAGCAATGTCAGTTATCCTTTTCATAACTATAATTTAATTGATGAATAAAGGCTTTCCCTTAAAAAGTTAACAAAGCCTGTGCATTCACAGTCCTTCAGTGGTTGAGCAACATTACATAAGCATTATGCTAAAGTTAATTTATCAATTTCACCATTTGCATCTTGATTTCAATGTATTGAAATACCACAACTGGCTGTTTATTTCAAGTTAGAGAATTTACTTATGTTAAATCATTTTTCATTTCCAGTAAATGAATTAACTCTGATTATCTGTTCCATAAAAATTTGCATTATTAACGGTTTTGAATACTACCATAAAAATCATCATTACCTAAGTAATTTACAGATGTAAAATGACCTCAGTAAACATCAGGATCTTTCCCATGAAGATATTTATACAGTACAGGGATAGGACTGGATTTACAATGTACATAACAAATGTTATCATTAGATAGTTTAACCAGACCTCTGAAATGATATCTTCAATTTGCACAGGACTGGCCTAAAAAAATGGTAATTTCCCTTTGATCTGCATAATCCAGTGTTCATTCTCTGATTTTGCTTACATTATCCTTTAGTATAAACTGAGACTTTAACCTCTGTTAATCATCAATTGAAAAAACACCAATTTGGTAAAGGATAACTTGCAAACTAAATGATTTAAAGTAGAGAATATACAAACTCAAATTATGATTCAGTATGACATGAATGTTTGCCATAAGACATTTTAAAACAATACGATGTCAAAAAGAATACATCTTTAAATGAACTTCATCAATCTCAGCTGAAAAATAAACACCTCAATTATGATCAGTCATCCTTTTTAGCACCTACTGCATCACCATTCGAAGTGTCCAAAGCAACTGCTGGTTCACTCGCAACTTCTATGGTTCGTTTGTAACGAATTTTTGTGGTCTCATCAATGACTGCTGTTGCACGAGCCTTCTTCAGCTTATGTTCTGCCTGGTGTTGAAAAAACAAATAATCCTCATTACTCATACTGAATACATACCTCTTTTCCTTCTTACCATAATTAAAGTATAATACTGCTTTACTTGCACTACTAATGCTATTTTTAGCAAAGTCACTCATACATAAAATGAAATCAATTACAGTGGAATTTGTAAAAGTACAAATACTGAAACTACAACACAAAAATCTAAAACTAAACTTCAAGGGACAGTTTTGCTAACTTTGTCTGCTGCCAAATAAACCTGGGTATGATCTGCATGAGATGGCTAGGAGTGGGTACTAATTTGCAGTTTTCATTAACTTTTGCTATTTTTTTTTTACCTGCAATGTCCCTTGTAATTTTTTTGTTCACTTAATGCACACTAATCAGATGTAATTAATAATTTACTCATGTTAATATTTAACCAATAACTATTTTAGGAATTTATTATTGGAGTCAAACCTAAATCACCTCCAGAAAATCTCAGATATTTTCAGTTAACAAATAAGTACTCCAAATCCCCTAAGTCTGTTATTGAGAGACTATCACAGTTTTCGACCTCCAGTAATATATAACCTTCCAATGCTTAAATGCCATTACAGACTTGTCAAACTTTCATATGATATTGAATAAAAATAAAGCAGATTACTAACCTTTCCAAGGATAAGGTTTACATACTGAGCAGCACAATGCATCAGGAATAACAGTCCATGGTAGAGATAACCAATTGAGTGCCAATAGTAAAGTGTTGTATTAACCCTGAGGAGAAGGAAAGCCATTCCCATGTAAGCGAAGTTCTGCATTTTGATAAACCATGATAACCAGTCATACCATTTCTTTCCCTGAAATAAATAATGAAATGAGAACAAAACAATCAAATATATCTTCTGAAATCATGACACTAAAGTTAATGCAAAAAAAAAAATTACTTTTTTATACAAAACCATCACTCATGCATAGCCCACACCCATGGTTTTTTGCATATCCCAGACATTGCAGTCTCGTCTAAGAGTGGTAGTAACCTATGCACATGCCACCTGGATCAACAATTGCACAGCAATCACCTGCCTCACTTTATGTATTCTAGATAGAGGCTATGAAGGATCAGCATGGCTGAGAGGAATGCACTTTTCATATGATTGGTTTCTGTGAAAAAGATCAATTTTGTGTTAGATTTTTATTAACATAAACTCATCACTGATATACACCGGAGCTCAACCACAATTACAGGATCCACAGAGAGTTCTTGAGGAAAGGATTAGCAAGAAATTAAAGACTGACATAAGAAGGGAAGTTGTCCCTGGATGCAAAGTGTGTGTAGATGTGTACTCCCTAATATGGTTCAGCAAAGGAAAAGCATTTAGCATTTAAGAAGCAAAGTTATCAGATCATCAGACAAAAAATAACTTTTAACAATGGGTAACTCACCTAACCTGATTAAAAATCTAATTTACCTTCATCACACAAAAATTAATAGAGTAAGGACACCAACCGTAGTTTCACTCCTCAAAACACCGAATACTGTATAATAAACACAAGCTATTCATACACAAAACAATAAATACAACAACAAAATACGATTTGCACAATCTATCAGTGCCACCTTGTAATGGCTAACTGTTTAATAAGCATTACTGAAGTCAAGAAAGAAATACCAATAACCCTGGAGAACTATAAAACTGCATTTACTGTACAATGAAGCACTAACTCCTTGATCAAGAATAGCTTTATTCTGTTTGAGCACCTCTCTAGTCAAATCACCATGAAAAAACTCAAAAGGCAAAGACCTCATCAAACATGCACAGACCAAGGCATGTCATCCCACTTGAGCTCATTCTTTTGATGAAAGTACTGGAGAAGGAAGGAGGGCACTAAAATTAAGGCCAAGGGGTTTAATATGAAACATGTTATTGCAAAATCAGTTTGTTTATTACAATCCCATTACTCATAAATAGCCTGAACTGCAATTTCGGGGGAAGGACATTAATAAAAAACAAAACTAAAACACTTACCTGGCTGTAACTTAAGGATCCTTGTGGGGCATGCATGATGCTACTAGCTAGTCAGAAGATGATTAATTTCTATTAAATCTGAATGTCTAGGATTTGTAAGAAACACTACAGTAATGTGAGCCAGTGTAAATTATGGGTTTGTTGTAAAATTAATGAAATTTTTTATTCTTCATAAAGATTTCATTGCAATACCTCTGAACTAATGCCAGAACCACAGCATTACTAAAAGGGTGGAATTCTGTACCCTATAACATCAAATTACAAAAAATCACAAGTAAAAAACTATGGATTTGTAAACTTCATACTGCATCCTACAAGTTATAAAGTCTCACCAACATACTAAATACATACATGGCGTATTTACTTACAGTGTCTCCAAGTTTCCTTCTCACTAGTCTGTCAAAATAGTCCTCAATTGCAAGAATGAATGGCACAGTAAGCATGGAGAGGTAATATCCCGAATAAACACCATGCCAGTATGCAGATGTCAACATTGTAAGAGCTTCCCTGCAAGCAATTTGACTTTTGTAACCTCACATCTGCTTGCCTTATCACCTTACAGTTACATTTTCAGTAGTATCATGCAAATTATTAGCGTAAAATAATTTACTGATTATGCTCACCAGAAATAACTGTAATGTATTAACAGCCACAGTGATTATTTTATCATTCATATTAAGTTTGATCCTCTTATGAAATCTAAAGACTGGCAAGCAGTAGAAAATATAAAAAGTCCCTATTAGATTCAAGTAACAGAAAAAGCAAAACAATCTGGCTCGACTTCACTTATGCACTTAACTTACTTGATTGGTCGAGCTAGTTTAAGCCGCTTATAAACATTATTAGCCAGCCAGAACTGTACAGTCATGTTCCAACATCTCATACCAGCACGCACAGTGGGGGTAAAATCAGCGCCATATTCATCAATGTTGTGGATTGTCTCAAAATTAAACTCTGTCTTCTGTTCTTTATTTTCTCTGAAAATGAAGCAACATCCTTAGCATAACTAAAACATTAAGTTTGCTCAATTGTATGCCAGTGTAAAGCAATTTAACGTATTATTTGGAAGTCATTTCAAGATTAGGCACCATTTCTTAACTGATTACCAAATATATACAGTATAGCATATAAATAACTACTTAAGGGAATCTTACTTCTGTTCCAAAGCTTCATAATTACTAGGCCCCTTTCCTGGCTTAGGCTCACAAATCTTGGGATAAGCGCCAAGCCCAGCCATGATGCAAACACATTCTGACAGTACAAATCCGGAGTATATACGCATTCGAAAAGTGAAGAACACTGGTGTCATATACCACACTCGGTAAAAGAAACTGTAATCCGTGAAGATTGCATCATCTTCTGCAAACTGTAAGTAGAGTGGAAATAACTTATTTTTTTCAGAATCAAAGAACACAACCTACCTTTGTAAATACACCAGCTACTGATGTTAATTAAAATACAGTTATTGTTATTCAATATGTAAATAATATACATTAATAACTTCTTACCCTAATCATATCATATCATATAAAAATTCTAAAAATATATTTAAAATTTCCTACAAGCACTAAATTATCCTACCAAACTATCACAACTCCTTAAAGTGTTTGAAGGCCAAGAGGAATATCCTTTTCAAATATGAAATTGACACATACAGTATCTATGAGTCAGTACTGTATGCAATTACTTATATTCATAATTCATGTAAAGTTTACCTCATACATGGAGCTGTAAAACTAAGAAAGGATGTGACAATCTAAATATGGAAGCTCATTACAGTATCTCTTTAAAAAAAAGTAATTTTTAAAAAATAATTTTTCCAAATAACAACTTACCTGAACATAGCTTATTTTGTGTAGTCACAGATACCTTATTTAACTTTTAATAAAAAATCACCTGACCTGGTATGTTACCAAATGCATACAAAATCCCTCAGGCACCGGTGGTTAAATGAATCACTTTTTCTGTGGTCTGACCCAACCACAAAGGGCTGTGGGGTTAGGAGGTCCATGCTTTGGTTACAGAAATAGGTTAGTAATGAAAAAAACCTTTGTTTTAAAAAAATTATATTTGTTTCAACACAAACCAATTGCTGTAACATAGCCTAAGTAGCTGCTTGGGTACAAGGATGCTGCGCTGCTGATACCCCAGCAGGTACAGTGAAAAGGACCTGAAGAGACCCTAGGAGCTCCTGTGAAACAGGAATGAGAAGCCAAGAGCTCAACAGACAACAAGGAGTTATGAGCTGGATTGGAACCCAGTTAGAAAATTTAATGCATGATGTGACTGCCAAGCAGCACAAGCACTAGCTTATAAATAAGACATAACAGAGAGGTGGTCTTTGAACCTTTAGTTCAGCAGGAAACCAAACTATGACAGTTAATGCTACAAGTAAGACGATCCTCCATGGCAGAAGCTTGTCTTGCTAATCTACCAGGATACTGGAGTTGAGATAACATCTCAGGGGGAAGCAAAATAAATATCTGTTTAACATTCCTCAGGAAAGCAAAAGAAGTCTGGTACCTAGAACTACTGACTAAAAATCAGCTCAGGCTTTCCATCCAGACTTTTCTTGCCAGAAAAGTAAAGGCTACAAAAAATCTTGATTACTAAGAATTGTATGTACGTAGTACCAAAATCTATACGAAAGAAAGGAAGTGTCTCTTGCTGAATTACATGTGGATTATGTACGAATGTCTTGCTGTGGTAAAAACCATGAGAACACTGTCTCTATGGGGAGGATTGAAGAGGCTTCTACCAAAAATTCAAGGGAGAAAATCATGATCTGACAACCAGTGAGAAATCCCACTAGAGGCTAAAAGAATTTGAGAAGCACTGCCTGATGAATTGCTGGATAACAAGCACGTTCCCCGAACCAGACAGCCAAACTGAAAGGCAAACCTGGCCTTGCCTTTGGAGGAGTCTGCAACTCTGAAGGCTTACCAGAAGCAATATTGAATAAGCTTGGTTCTGTTCACTCCAGACAAGAAAAAAAGATGATAACTGGCAAGCGCAAATTCTTGTCTTTGTGCCACATTAACTTGGTTAGATTGCTGTTGTCAAAAAGGCCACACACATCCAAAAGAGAGCTACAATTCAAGTTCATTTGATGAGAAAAAAGTTCCACCCTTTTGACCGTTCTGAGACTCTCCTGACTCAAACCAGTTGGCTGCAGAGGCCAGAATGTCTGGAAATGGCGGTGAAGGGCTAACTCCTCAACTTGAAGGGATGGCTGAAGAGACACTGCCATGTGCTGGCATAAGGATTTGGATTTGAAGAGTCCAGGTCTTTTTTCTTTATTTTTTTGCTGGGCTGACTGGTTACTCACAGAATATACAGCACACCTAAGAATGTGCCTTGTTTAGTTGGACGAAAGTCTGTTATCACTAATCAGTCTTCCAGGTATATGCTGTAGCTGTTAAAAGTGTACCTGTTCAGCTATCATGCATATTCCTTGGAGACGGTGCGCAGAACACTGGCTAAACCAAAGGCCCTTCATCATTCAAAAGTGACAATGCCTGGTTAAAAGTATCCTAACTGGGTCCTTCCCTGCCATCTGACCTATTACAACAGAAATCTGTGGTAGTACTGGAAGTTGAGTCTGAACAAGAAGGAACCCCATCTTGATTTCTTTGACCAGATATGGTTCCTTCCAGTAAGCTGACCTCAGTTCTACTAAGTGAAAGAATTAAAACAAAATTAAAATGAAAGCGTATGACACACAGTGATACTGGAACGTTTTAAAAGCCTGGGAATCTCTGGGAGCTTTTGACCTTGGTAGACACAAAAAGTGATTCAATTAACCTCCAGAAGCACCTGTGTGCACATGCATGCCTACTGGAGCCAGCTGAATGAAGTATCTTGGATTTTGTGCAAAGTATGATATCAGCTGTGTTACAATGATAAGTTCACAATGAAATAGTCCTTTCTTTAAAAGTAAACCTTAATTAGCAGTTTTTAACAAATTTATTTTCAAACATGCTATTAGAAAAATATTTCTGCATGAACTACACAAGCAAAATTTCTTTTTAAACAAACATTAAATTTCTCAGAAACCATTTTACAAAATAAATTTCCAAGTAATATAGCTCCTCTTAAAGAACAACATCTGAAGGAGATATATTTCATATGATGGTCCCTATATGAAAAACATATCTATGTCAGTCACATAAGACATTTTTATGTAATGCAAAATCAGATTATGCTTCACACTGACCAACATTTGCCAAAGTATGATGAAAAAATGCTCTTCTTAGATGAAAAAAAGTCTTATTTTTTAACAAAATTAATAACAGCCTTGATTTTGGCCCTACCTGCAAAGACTGATGCCTTCTATCCTAATGATGAAAGGTAAAATTTATACTTTACCTTAAAGAAATTCCCACAACAAATTTCTGGAGGAATATTGAGTGTCTCTACATTTCAATTCAATCCTACAAGTGATAAAAAATACCCATTAAATAGGTCTACTAGCTACTATTAAATACTTTAATTACTACAGTATCTTGCCAATTTAGTAGCTTGAAGTAGCTGGAAATGCCAGCACACAACGAATTTGTAAGACTTTTTTTTCAAACAAGAATACAGACCCTACCAAATACGGGCAAGTAGAGATATGCACATCTATTCAACCTTGGTCACTTCATATTACCCAGATTACTGAGTCTTATACTGGCCCTACTGGTAAATCTATAAAACTGGAGAATAACAAAAGCCTACAAACAAGATTCTAAATTATATATACTCATACATGAAAATTTTCACATACATTTTTCTACATTAAAAGTTAGCAGTGCTCTTTACTTACAAACTGACTTTGCTTTCTAACACAAAATTATTACTTGCAAAACGTACAACTCATGAACTATAAGTCCATTAATTTTATCAGAGTACTGAATACCGTACACACTACAAACCAACGGTTAAATTTACACCTGATAACACTGTCAACCAGAATATAGCAGGCATTTGAAACCATGAAAATCTTTGAGAGAGAAATTAAGGTTCAATAAACTTAAAAAAAAATTTTTCTATTTGGCTATTTACAAAATAATAATTTTTTCAAATAATTTTTTTTTTTTTTACTTTCAACAATACAGGCCAAACACCACACCCACCTGGCTTCAACGGGCATTCTCCAGCCTCCAATTACATATGCTTAAATTTTCATAATGAAATAAAATTTCTAGAAAATTTTTCAAGTACAAAGGTTTGGATGGGACACTTACAACCACATTATGTAGTTTCTTAGTAATAAATATAACTGTAAAGAGAGGATATCAGCGTTATGAAACAAATTATACATTTCAGGTTCCTTTTTATATGGAAGAAAAAGTACCAGTTACTGAATGTTTCAGTTGCTGAATAATGAGATTTGCCAAGTTTTCAAAATAAATAACACACAATTTCTCTGTGTACAACAGCTTTAAATTAAATCCTTTAAAACAGGGATAAACTACCTAATGACCTATGACCATCCACTGTTTACCTTTTCGAAGGTCCTTGCTGCAAGCATGGCTATTTTGGTTCTAGCTAAACCCATCGTTCACTGAGAGTGGACCAGCAAAGAGAAGTCAGTAGCAGAACACAGAGGCTACTAGTCCGACAAACTAGTTACCCAATAAAGAACCCTTGTGAAAATATTTGCGAGTAAAATTTAACTTATACAGTTTTTAAATCATCTCAAGAGTTTCTTCTGATTGACAGTTAAGAATTCAAGAGTCTAGTTTTCTTAGGATAGAGAAACTCAGACTACATACAGATAGCAGTACCTATCCTCTCTCTATATATATATAAATTAATATTTTAATGTATGCTTAATTTATTTTCTATGCATACTGTATGTTTCTTATATCTAGTAGTACTCTTGTAAATGGTATTTTCTAAATGTATTTTTGGCATTTTTATACTTTCAAATTTTCATTTTACAATGTTTTCTATGTACTTATGGGTATATCTTAAATTATATTTCTATCATCATATGCATTGTGTTTCTCTCTTTATAGTTTTGAAAATGCTACAAGCAACTGCAATGAAACATTAAATAAAAAGCTTACTTTTTGTAACTAATGACCTCAGAATGTAACTACAAACAGTACTGTTGAAAAACTGGTAAATTAATAAACATTCCACCTGGTGGGATTTCTGATAAAAGTATGTGCCTGTCTTACAATGCAGATGAATGTTATCAAGCATACTGATCTCTCTTTCTTGAATGTTGTGATTAAATGTACTCAACCCAGAAAATATAATCTTTTAAACATAAATGTATTTTCATACACGCACATTAGTTATAATTTACCGAAATTTCTGGTCAATGAATTTCCCAGACACTTCATTCCCTATTCCAAAGAAAATAGTTTCCTGGTCAGCAGCATTGCACATGGGCCTCACAAATCCTTAGGTTCACAGTAGGCAAGATCATTGTAAATGAATAGTTTAATCAGACCAATGCGTTACAATTCTTAACTCCCAATTGGCTGGCCTAAAGGGCTTGTAGTACATTGCTGGGTGAAAATGGGGCAATCACAAAAGAGATGTTTGACTGTAACTCTTGTTCTGTACTTGTTCTGTACTCAGGAACTGAAAGCCTCAATTTTTTTTTTTTGTGTACCCTAGCCAACAGCTGCAATTTGGCAGACAAATTTGTTTCACAATAAAACTCTTACTCATCATCTGGCCTGATAGTAGTAATTTAGGAGGAAGGACAAATTCATTATCAAACTCAGAATTGGCCGAATGGAATGAGGGACCTGTTGAGAACTCCTTCGCTTGAGATATGCAATCAAACCCACAGCTGAAAAAACACAGGGGCTCTACTTCTACAGCTGAAACCCTGAGAACTACATCAACACTAAAAAGTTTATAAATCCAAGTGTATACAATAAGGTAATATTGGAAGAAACAGACAAATACTCAACTTAAGAAAAATGTAAGAGTGAATAACTCTGGAAAGTCAGTGTCTAGAATGATGTGCTAATGAAAAAAGGAGGCCAACAGCAATGAAAACCAAAAATCTGTCAACCATCAGCTCAAGGAGGTACCAAGTCACACTGCTATTACAGGTCCTGATAAAAATAGTTCAGTTAAAATATATCTCAGATCTGTAAGAAGGGTTTACAATGCCTGGAACCTCCACAAGACCACCAGAAAATGGTTGACAACAAAGTCTCTTTTCAAGGGTAAACGTAGAAAGAACTGTGATTAAGCAGACAAGCATCTAGCCTTACAAAGTACTGTCATCCATTGAGCACACAAGACAATTATCTAAGCAAATGAGAAATTAGATTAGTTTTACTAATGTTGTTGTTCCCTGGAACAACTTGTGGAAAACAAAATCCTGGACACATACTCTGCAGCCCTTGGTTTCTTGAAGATAAGGATGTATCACTAGCTGGCAATGAAAACTTCACCTGTGAATTCACTCGGATCCTTTAAACACAAAACTAAACAAGGAGATGAACTGAAATGAATACATATTGTGGGATTAAGAAACAAATAAATAAATGAATCCTGAACATATATCAATTTGAAGTCTACAAAATCAGTATGATGTTACAAACAAAGTAGGCACATGAAGGATCTGTGAGGCACTTGTGCAGCGCTGAAAATCAGGGACTTCCTTTTGACATTTGCTGGTCACAAATCTGGCCTAAATTACAAATAATAGGGTTGTTGTGGAGCAAAGCCGTTTGAGGTCAGTGATATTTATTTCAGTTAACTAAATTATAGTATCTATAGAAATGATTTTGTGATAGCTCATGCGCTGAATTTTTCAACTAAATACAGCTCTCTGCTTCATAAAAATAAATTTCAATAAATATAAAATTAATGTTTAGTCATCCCAGACATGTACCACATGACCTCACATAAAACAAAACTTTCATGGGTTTCGTTAGATTCTCATCCAATGCAATGTCAACATATACATATAAAGAGAAGTGTTTTCTTTTTCCTCTTTCAGAAGAAACAGTACTTTTTAACTCACCAACATTAAGATGAAATAAAATATTTTTGGCAAAACCAGTAGCAACACTAATCAGTATCGCTTTTCTTTGTTACAGTATTCACATAAAAGCAACCCATATGTGTTCCTCTATACTGTATTGTAAACATTGGAAAATTGATCAAGATTTTTTCAGGAACTCTTCCAGCAAAAATACTCTGTGCTTCTTGCCTATTCTTCGTAATACACTATAAGAAGTACTAATTCCTGCTAAAAGAGTAAAACAGGGCGGAATTGACGAGCATAATTATCTGTGTCTTTACTGAAGCGCCGCTGGATAAGAGTGAAACTAAAATAAAATAATGTAATTAAGTGTGAAAATGGAAATAATGTGGAATTATTTGCAAATTTGCTTTATGCACATGTGTGCACAAAATCTACACATGAACAATGCATCAGGTATGCACACAAGACAACACTATGTTAACGAGAAAAAAATTTACTCACTACAAAAAAATAAGTAACCAATTACAATGTTAAAGCAATACTGAAAATACCAGAAGCCTGCATACAGAAGTAAGAGTAAAAATAAACTCATATATCAAAGCTCTCAATCAAAATAGTCATCTCTGTATAGAAGCACAGTACAACTACTTGCACATCTTCCTCACCTTGCCGCAGGCTGCAATTCCACTCACAAAACCAAAGCCTTCAAAGTAACATTTGGTCTGGTGGGTCACAGAGGAGCAGAGGGGATGAGAGAAAGAAAAAGACACAAGAAGGACCACTCATAATGATTTAACAAAAATAAAAAAGGCACCATATGAACAAACACACAAACTCACTTAGCTTAACCCCTGATTAATTTCATAACTCTTCTGACATTGACAGCAACCTACCAACCTAAGGGCATTGGGATTTTTTTCCTCAAAAGTACAGTCACATCTTAATTAGGGACATCTCAAAATCTAAGTGAGTATGCTTTATGTCCTTAAAAATATAACACTTATGGAACACAAATATACAAACATGTACATTGAAATGCAAGATACAAAAAATACTTGCACAAAAGTACTACCAAAAAAGGTCTGGACTTATGAAAGACATTTTCATTATAAATTTCAGGTTGTTAATGCAATACTACTTCCTATGGGCATTCACATTTAATACAAATAACATCAACAGCTTTAGCCTGTAAAAGGTCAGTAACTGTGAATTCAGTCACTTTCAGAGTTCTTCCAAAACACATACTCTAATTTCCCCTCAAGTATGAGTACCATATAATCATACACACAGACTACACTGCAAGAAAATAACAAAATGGCTATAAAATCAATATTTTTGTATTTTGCAGCATAGAGAGCACTTCATAGTGAGTCTTTATTAAGATTATAAATTAAGAGGGACTGATATGAGGTAACTATTTGGTGGTAACAAACATTTAGCTATCAGTCTGCCTGGTGTAACTTTGTTAGACCTTAAAAATGTTAGTCCAATATACAATTCAAAATTACACAATACTATACTGTATAAATAAATCTAAAGTGTATCAAGTTGCAAAATACATTACTAAAATCTTTCATACACATTTACAAACTACTGTGCTGTATTGTACTTGCACATATCCATGAAAAATTTGAAATGACCACAGTTTGTGATCATCAATAAAATATGCACAAAGTTATAAAAAAACATAAAATATGACCAAGAAATTCAGATTTGAAAAAGTGAAAAGCACGTGAATAAAATGATCTAATCAACAGTTTCAGTACTGCCAACAAAGTATAAAAAATTACCCCTTTGTAACTCATTACAAAACAAGAGTTCAATCTTCAACCAAAATCAAAGGCCAAGTTTGTTACCTGGTGCATTAGCTGGTGCATTTTAGTGGAGCACTTGCAGTACCAACATGCAATTGCAATTCCAAACAAACAGCCCTCAGATCATCAACATGCAACTGCAGCTCTACACATACGAGATTCTTAAAGCAATTATTATGATTCCCAGATTCAGCCATACACTCTCTTAAGGCACTTTGTTGTTGCTTTCAACTAAACTGATCCTGATTCAGCCATTTCAGGGCCAATGGTCATGCCCAGGACCATTCCAGGTCATGATCAGGAGGCTAATCATGACCATGATAGTCAAAGGACTGTGAGAGCAGACATTCTTCAAGAGACAGACAAAGAAGTGATGACAATTTAGATTTGGTGACACAACAGGTGACTGCCAACAAAAGGTGCCACAAGATCAGTGTCACAGGCAACACCGCCCCCAAAAACATATTTCTTTTGAAAAATCAATAAAGACATTCAAGCTGTCATTGCTAATGTTTGATGTGTAGGAAATAATTAGGACTCAAGAAATGTACCTCTGCTGGTGCGAAAGGTAAAGCTGAACTACAGTATAATGAAGAAGTATGATTCATTTTAAAAGTTGGGCTGGAGAAAAGGTAGAAGTAAAAGAAACAAGGGTGGTCAGGAAAAGACCAAGAATATTCAAGGTAACATCATGACAATTATTAAAATGTATGGGGTTACATCAGACTTGACTTAAGTCGTTCCGATCTTACGGCACTTTTCATATATATTCATAAAAAAATCGGTTCAGGGTTACGGCAGATGTGAAGTTACGTTGTTTCAGTCTTACAGTGCCATAAGCAACGAAAGACTGGAATTAGTTTCTGAGCGGCAAAGCTGTAGGCGCTATAACGAGGTGAGAAAACCGGTTTATTACCAGGGCAATACTTAAAAATCTGTTTCCTTCCCCTGGCTAACATGACAGTCTCTCTCTCTCTCTCTCTCAATGAGATAAGACAGAGGGAGAGAGAGATTTTTTTATGCATATGTAACATTCATCTTTATTTGTTTTGTACTGTTTTATAGATAAACGTGAAGTTACTTTGTCTTTTGTTTTTTCATATTTTCCATGCTATAAGTACAACTTTTTGCCATTCAATAACTAGGAAATTATAATAAAACACAGTAAATTAGGCGAGATTTTAGCATAATTCTGTGGCGTTCCCAATCTTTTTCTGGTAGGATAAGTGGAAGAGGGATGTGGGCTTAACTATCAATTCTCCTGACATATTGATGTGAAGGGTGCTGGCCAAACAGCACTTTTTTTATTTTATAAATTGTTGAGGTAAGAAATTCATTACTTTTTTTCCGATTTCCGTCGTGCCTCAGGAACGGAACTCCGACATAAGCTGGGGACTGCGGGTACTGTACATCATCTCCTAAACAGAAAAATCAAGTATCTGGGGGACATCTCCCAACGAATTTGGTGTGAGGAGCAAATCCAGAGATTAACAGAGCAACTAAAATCACTATGCTAGAAGACAAAGAGGAAACTATATATCCATGAGCCTAGTTTCAAATAATGTTAATATTATACAATACATGGTTCCATCTGTGAAATGACACAAGTAAAGGGTGCAGTGTGAGATTCAGAAAGAATTGGGAAGAGCACCACTGGGAAGTGAATTTTGGGAAGATCACCACTGGGAAGTGAATTTTGTAAAGTAGAGGATAAAGGCTAAGCAATGTTCAGCAGTGGAAAAAAAACTAAAGGTTCATGAATGGAACTAGTACTGCTACCAAGTGAGTTTAACCTCTCACAACAGGAAATGGTACAGCACATTCAAATTGTCTGATGTAAGGTGACAGAAATTTGTAAGAAATATACCTGATCATTAAGGAAAAGTTCAGACATCAAAATAAGGCCATGAGTCAGACAATACAAAGCAGTCCTAGAAGGGAGATATAATCTCTAGTGGCAGTAGTCACATAGGCTGTTATAAAACAGCAAATGCATAAGTATTTTATGCTCAAGAAGAGGACCAATAATACAAAACTAATGTAATATTTGTGAAATATCCTCGCTTAAAGGTAGCAGTGTAAAATAAAAGATCACTATACAAGTCAAGAAGAATAAAAAAAAATGAAGGGCACTAATTATGTAATGTAGGTGTTTCTACCACAAATCAAGAATTTTGAGGGACTGGGTGTGGATAATGATACTAGGAACTTGCCCTTAGCTAGGGACAACTTACACTGGTGTGGCAGAAGGTATAAGTTCAAAATGATGAAGTATCTTGTAATTTTTCCTAATAAAAAGACATCCTTTAATTACCATAGTATGAAAAAATGTCTTGCTTGCAATCATCCATCTTTTCATAAGACACTTAAAATGGCTTTCCAGCCAGCAGGAAGTTTGGCTCTTATGACTTATTAACCACTTACACACATACACAGGAACATGTAAATTTTGGAAAGTAACACCTACACTAACCAATAGAAAATGGCTTCACGTACAGGTAATTACAAAAATTCAAATTCATAAAAAGTTATAAGAAATGAATCAAACATTTATTTTACCTGTAACAAATTTTGCTTTTCACTGTAATACTTTAGAAATGTAACTTTTTAAAAAATAATTTCACCCCTACTGAATTCAATTTCAGTGAAGTATGTTTGAATGCCCAATATACAAATAACACATTAACAACCTAAAATATACTTATCTTAATAGAAATAAAATGAGCTATAACAAAACATCATGATCCCACTTTCAACAATAAGTTTTAAAACCTAAATACAAAAAAGGATATATTTATTAAGATAACAGGATAAATACCATACTACTGCATAAATACTACTAAACCATGCAAAAACATAATCTGTAAATGTAAGAAAATCAGTACAATGTAGTGATCAGTACACAATGAAATAGAATATGATAAAAACAATTAATGCTAAGCCTCTAGATCAGTTATTGTTCATGTAACGACCATAAAATTTGTATAAATGTTTTTCAAGTTTTATGAAGTCTTTAGAAGACAAACTATTGAAAAATCTTAAACCAAACAGGTCAAATCCTTGAGTGTTCAGTTCTCCTCTTCTAATTGTAAGAGTACTACAAAGTGCTCCATCTTTCCTAAAAGCAGTGCATATTTGTCCAGTATTCTGACACTGCTTAGAGTGCACGATCATGAAAATAATAAGTGCTGAGCCTCTGCACGTATTACAAATAAAACAAGAACTTCAAAACAAAATGCCATATCTCAAACGGCTGAAAGCTTGCATCAAAGCTGACTGCATAAAACCAGTTATTCTTTATTAGCAGAAGTTTCAGGCAAAGCCTATAAGTTTCTAGATAAAACAAATGAAAACTCTGCAGAGTTGAGCAAAAGCAAGAAAAATATCAAAAAACAAAAATCTGACAATAGGCTGCAACTAATGTCTGAAAATGTAGATGACCATTGTTGTCTTCCTCACAAAAATGGAAAGTTAGTAAATGTATAGCATGCAAAAAAGTGAAAAATAACTTAAAAAATAAATGAGAGACGGTAAATGTTTTGAGGTTAGTGTCAACCATACTGAAGTCAAAAATATGTAAAAAAGTGTTAGCTTCAAAGATACTAATATTTCCTTTTACATAATTTTTTCACTTGATGTAATAAGGTCATATCTAGAATTCTAAACTGGCTTAATCTCAGTGATGGTTAACTAGTAAGTGAAATAAGCCTAATAAGGGTCGCACCTTCTCTCATCTACTCCTGTAGAAGGGTAGCAATTTTGTGCCTTATGCACCACACTGTAGGTAGTATTAAGAGTCTTTCCAACATCAATTGAGAATTGGTCCAACGAACCAAGCCCCCAAGTCAAGAAAAGTATTCCTGCAACCAGTCTGCAGGAATGAAAAAAGAGCAGTCTAGCACTGCAGTAGCAATTATCCCCTCCAAATTCCAAAATTTTCTTTGTTCATGAGGAGTAAAATCACTGCTGAAAGCTGATGAACAGCTACTGGGAGAGTGGCAGTTCATGATTACAGATATTTTTACTGTAATTCCCATGGTGACCGGATTTTTGTCAAGTTGCAATAACATACAATGACAACTTCAACTACCTTATGAGTTTATCAATACACATGCTGTCTTCCAGTGAGAATGGATAAAGGATTAATTTTGCTGAAGACTGCAGTTGAAGGCCCCAACTGAGCTACCTTTTTCACTGAAATCACCAGTCAAATGAAGAATGAACTAGCAAATAATGGCATGAGACACTGCCTGGATGTACAGTAATTCCTATCATAGTTGGGCATGTAGTTAGAAAGAAAGAGGTAATCATGGGAAAAAAAGTCTTAACATGGCAGCTGGCACAAATATGAAAATGGCCAGGTTTTTACAACGGAGCTGTCAGACAAGACTTGACAAAGAAATGTAACAATTCCAGTTATAACAGAAGCTGTAAAGGAAATGTAAGAATATGAGTTCTGACATAAAACTCCAGCCATGGGTATCATGCCCTGTAAACTGTAAAACACTAATCTATAGGAGAGACACAGACGATCACTTTCTTGTTTTTGAACACAAAATTCCCATCAGACCATTTTATGAATACGGTAATCCTTCAATTATCAGGATCACCATTATCCAGAACTTGACACTATCTGGTACACCCAAACCAGGGACCAAGGCCTCAAAGATATATATATAAGTTTTAAAAAATATAAAAAAAACCCATTCTCCGATGGTTGGCAATGCTGCACAGCCTCAAGAAAATGTTGGTAACACTGATTACACTCATAAATAGACTGAGAGAGGGTTTTTAGGGGTGGGGAAGACCTCGAGAAGTTTCCATGGCTGGGTGCTTAGGGAGAAGAGGGGCAGTAAGGCTATGTAGAGGAACTCAATCAAGAGAAGGGTTTGTTTTGGAAGGTGGGTGGGGCTGAGGAGTAGTTTCCCCTGGCTGGGAAAGGATGGGGATGCAGTGTTGGATGGGTGAAGAGGGCTAGGTGGATGTCTAAGCATGCTAAAGCTTGTTTTATTTTGTGTTGTTATGCTTATGATTTTTTAATTTATATTTTATGCTATTCTCACTTATATTTTTACTGTATTTTCTCATTTTTTATTTTTAAAATACAAAAGATTAATGTAATCGTGTGCATAGGGTATGTACATGGACACACATTCACTGGTGTCATGAACTTGCTAAAGCTTGTTTTGTGTTTTTCCACGATAGTCTTCACTTGATGAACAAATTTTATTTTTGGTAGGTTGAATTAGGCTAGGCTTTCAAACTAGATTACCAAACTTATGGCTTATGTAACAATTCAGAACTATCTCTTATAATTAACAAACACTTACCAATGAACTGACAAAAACAACATCAAGTATGACATAAACAAACAAATCTGGAAACAGCTATTTTGCAATTTTGAGGGATTTTACTTTAACATAAAGTATGTTAGTTTACCTTTGTATACCCGTTTTGCATTTACGTACAAAAATTAAAATAATAATTCCAGTAATATACTGTAGTTGTTTCTTTAGGAACTAAAAAATGTTTCTCCTAATTCTTTTGCTAGCAGGCTCCGTAAGCTGATTCTGAGAGCATAAAAATTACTCAATGCAAATGGCGGATGATTGATTTTTTTATAAATACCATGATGATGTAACTTGACAATAATATAGTACAAATAGATTCAGTTAGTAAAATATCAGTTTCACTTCCATTTCCTTTATCTTACATACAGTACAGCTGTAATAACCTACTTGCCTTGTGCAAATGGATACTGAGAGTAACACCTAGCCTAGGTCACTAGTTCACACATACACATTTTGTATCTCGTGTATGGTAATACAATATGGTTGATAAGAAAGTTGCTGTATAAAAATACATTAATGATCATAAAACCATGGTAGGCCGGGGGTAAACACAGGTAAGGTACCAACCTACTGAACTGTGTCATTTATGAGAGAGAGAGAGAAAAAGAAGGGGTTGCATTTTTTTCAAGGTGCATTTATGCACTATATTTTTTTTACAAATATGGGGGAAAAAGGGTTAATAATTGCTTTTTGCATAGTTTTCAATTTAAAATGTGATGGCTGTTGAAGGCATATTGAGTTTTTACAGTTATGTGGTACTGACAAGGTTAGGTGAGGAAAGGTACGGAGTTCCCTTGAACACCACTAAATTTTTTTTACTTGCCCTTATCTAGATTTCGCCAATAATTAATCCAGATAACTGAAGGATTACTAAACATTACCAGTCAGCATAACAAAGTAGACTTACACTGGAGAAAGAGAGAATATCAGACCCTACAAAAAAGTTATATATTTCAGGTTCCCTTTTATAACGAACAAAATCAACCGGTGATTAAATGAAAAGATTACTGAGGCTTTCAAAACTTCCTGCCATAAATAACACAAATTCTCTAGGTATAACAATTTTAAAACAAAATCCTTTTCAAAAACAAGTATAAACCACTTGATGGCCTATGCACATCCAATGCTTACTTTTTCCAGTGTTACTACTGAAAACTGCTGGCAAGGCCATGTTAGTTCAAGCTCAAAAACTTTCTTGATAATGGACCAACATAGAGTAGTAAGTAGCAAAACAAAGAAACCACTGGTAATACAAAGTAGCTCCTCATCAAGGAATCACTGTGAATATAGTGCTAATTTATTATAAATATATTGTAAATACCTTAGTTTTTCTTGTTAATAGTGTTTTACAAATATATTTATAACACTTGTGAACACTCAAATTTTCATTTGCAATGTTTTTCTATTGCACTTGCGTAGCAAATTGTTACAAAAAATGCTATGGATATGGAATGTGTTCAGTGATACAATTTCCCACAAAAATACCAGTATTTATACCACAATACAGGAAGCTGAGATGGAAACCGATATAACAGAATGATTCTTGACTGTGAATAAAAAGATTTATTGCCTGTCAAAAATCAAATACCCAAAAGAGGTATGTACCAGTGTTCTAACATGACACACAGATTGTTGCAAGAGTTTCTCCAGCCCCCGGTACACTGCTTTCTTCTTTTTACTTTCCATCCATTCCTTTTGGTCTCTTCTCACATAGCTTTCTGGGTTCTTTATCTTACTTTGAAAATATCACACATCATTCAAAATAAAATCCTTAAGGTGACTCTATGAGTCTACAAATGTGACTCAACAGTTTCACTTATAATCTGATGCCCTGCTATTCGATGGTTGGAAAATCTAATGGTGACAGTGACAACTGGCAAGGGGCACCACCACTGGAAAAGATGAAAGCTTAACTAAAGCCAGGAAGGGAAGTTGTTGTACGAACCAGTATTAAATGTGCATACAGTATACTGCACTATGGAGATAGCTGTATCACATTATAGGAACTAAACATAAATAGAAATACCAACATGAGGCACAGGCCAATAAGAGGAAAAAAATAGGATCCAAGTCTTATGAGGAGTAAGAAGGTACTAACTTCCTGACCACAAGCTATGCATATTGAAGATGATTTAAATGCCTTGTGAATGAAAAGAGAAGGAACTTCCCAATAAAAGGCTGTTTCACTGGCTAGTTAATCACAAATCTAAATTATTCATTATTTTAAAGCTGGCTTCCTGTCCTGACCAGAGACATGACTTTTGTTAAAACAAACAATAGTATTTTGTATGAACACACTTCTGTTAGATTACTACTGCCCCTTCCAGATTTCAGCCACTTGGCAATTTTTTCAGTGGCCAACGCACCTCACATTTATTGCTCGCTTAGCAATATTTCACTCTGAGTTGTTATTATAAAGTTACTTCTTTTGATAGGATATTTAGTTTGGCATGGCCTTTCCCACACAAGCAGTGTATGTCATGCTGAACAGACCATATGCCCAGTATATTCTAAATTAATTTAAAAATTCTTTTACTGATCAACTAATTATATGTTTTGGTACCTCAACAATTGCAAATTTTACATTATCAGAAGCTGAAAGGATTAATATTCCTGAAGAAAACTCTTACCTAAGATTTCCTGGCTAAGAGAAAACATAAAAATACATCAGCACATCAGCAAGATTCAAGATTTAATCTTATGGTTAATAGGGTTAACTTCCATAAACAGTCTATTGCTCAGGCTAAACAGACCTCAAATAAGAATATTAAACCTGAAAGAAAAGTAACCTTACTGGAATAATGTATAACCACAGCAACACATAATTCACATCCAAATTTTAAGTTACCTAACACCCTCAGAATCTGTAAGCATCTGGATGACAAGAACATGACTGTACATATACACATTACCAGTTACAGCACAGTACTTCAGTTTGGATGCTCAATTCAGTAGTGCTATATTGCTACCACCAATTAGTGAAAGTCATAATAATAATAATGTGAGACTGTATGTGTGCAGGAACAGAACTGCATACTCAAGTTGAATTTTGATAGTAATAGTAAGTGCAACTAAATAAGCTTAATCAAGAATATTTTCTTAAAACCACATAAACTTTGCTATACAGTAGTTGCAAGGATAACACAAAAGATTAATTATATGCCATAAAGAACAAATAACTTCTCATTTAAAAATTAGTCCTAAAAATGTTTCTTTGCCACGGGATGACAATCAAACTACAACGAGAATGCAATTACATACTGATACTTAACTAGAAAATTGTATCTTGAAAAGACAAAGTAACAGTAGATCTAAAACAATAGAGCAAGCCATGAGACTATAAAAGTCTTACTGGAGACTCCTCCAAGCACCCTAAATATAGGACTGATGTGCTGTAAGCACCAGCTGGCAATGTACTTAAACTGACTTAATCTTCCTTAAAGTGATCACGCACTGGTTATGGCTGATATATATAATATAAATTATGTATAGTTAAGCATAAGTATATACTGTACAGTATAAACTAGATAGTTAGGTACAAAGTCTTATAAACGAATTTTTTAATTCACTGAACTGGGACAAGAAAGCTTAAGCCTGAGGTACTGCACATAAAGGAAAAGTTAAAGAAGACTGCAAGATGTTTATAGAGAAAAGAGGTTCTGAATAAAGTAAATGGTTCCATGTTGATAAGAAGTGTCACCTATAATGAATAGAAAAGTTGGACCTACCAAAAAAATCTGAGAGGAAAGAGAAAACTATGCTGCAAATGATGGAAACTTCAGTGGTTCACAAAGAAAATATTTGCTGTGACTCGTGAAGCAAAATGCCAGAGGCAACATTACTAATATTCTTGCTCCTTGCAATTCTGGAGAAGCCTACGTTACTGTACCCAAGCTTCCATATCTCCTAATGTTAAAAGGTTTTACATCACTCAGTCCCACACAAAAAGGTGAAAAATCCTCGTAAAGGTTAAATGTTAAGAGCTTTCTGGCAAAACATGTTGCTTTCCCCATAGTAGCATGTTTTTTGTTTGTCTTCTACCCCTAAATTGAAAACCTTTTCTATTTTCACTTTACGGTCATTCTAATTATGGACATTACTTCAGTTCCTGAAGAGGCAGAAGTAAAAGTAGCATGCATATTTTCTTCTTTCTTACAATTTCTCTTATGGCTGATTAATTCTATTTTGGCATTCAGGCAAAATCTGCAATATTTTTCTCTTTGTGCATTTCATCAAGAGTTTCCATTTTGAGACTTAAATTGCCATCAGCAACAATCTTGTGCTTTGGGACTATTTTTGCCATCAGCAGCAATCTTGTGCTTGGGACTATTTTAACAAGACTTTTCACAAATGAACCTTAAATGAGGTGCTAACAACAGCAAGCATGGATATGGTTCACAAAGGAAAAGCAGAACAAAAGAACCCAGAGCTAAATAACTTGGGCTGATGGTCACGACAGCAGCCACGTAAGCTAATTCTGAAATATCTAGTATTCTACAACCACAGGTAACAATTACCTTGTTACAGTGAACAAAGGGGTAATGCAGAACAACCATACAGTAGTCTAATAAAATCACGAAGTCACATTTTCATACTCCTATGTAGCTTGTCAAAGACACTTCTTAAATAAAGTGAAAAAATGCAAAATATTAGGGTAGATGAAAAGACAAAAAAAAGGATCTGATGGAAAGTAAAAGGCAAAACACAATACAGCTACAGGGTAAAGGGGCACTGCAAAGGCCAAATACTGTACAGTAAACCCCCTGTATTCCTGGGGGATGCATACCGCGTGAATAGCTAAAATCCATGAATACTTAAAACCTCTCTAAATACACTTAGAACTGCCTATTTTGATAGTTTAAACACAAAAAAAAACTCTCTAAAAATGCTTATACCTGAGTATTTTACTAGTTTTATCACAGAAAGTGCATTTAGTCATGAAAATGATATGAAAATACAGTAATTAGTGAATATTTCTCAGTGAAAAATACAGCGAATGGGCGAATTTTCTGCGAATAATGGTTAGATCCGTTCCACAGAGAAATCTGAGAGTACGTGAATCCACGAATCGTGAGAACGCGAATACGGGGGGGGTTTACTGTATGCAGAAAAAGACTCTCATTACGGCTAGTTATGTACAATAAAACTAAAAAGAAGGATGGGAGAAAAAAATATCGCCTCAGTGAAAGGGACTTAACCTAACATTAAATGGTGCTATGCCAGGCACAAGGAAAATCAAAAGGCTGCTACCACCTAAGAAAAAAAAAAAAAAAAAACTAACTGGAATGCAAAAAAATGGTAAAACTGCTGAGAAAAATTTAAATAAATTACTGCTAGCTTTAAAGCTGCAATTAAATGAAATACAACCCAACACAACAAAGTTGCTTGATGGGTATACAAATACATGAAACATGTGGAGCAAAGTCCAGAAACATGTGGAGCAAAGTCCAGAGATACAAATTATAGGAGTGACACACCAAGAAATCAGGGTTACATGTCAAAAGGTTTGCTAGTTGATGCCTTAATGAACATCAGTCACTCATATTTTGGGTAAATGAAGAACCCCTGCAAAGTTTGCCCTCGACTGATAGCTCATAAGTTATTTCAAATCTCTGTTACTCCTCAGCCAAAAGTGTTCTTTACATATAACATCTAAATTCAACTACTTTTCTCTTTAAGTCTGACTGGATACCACTGTTTTACATGGCAGAGCCATAACCAAGATTCTTTGGATGTAAGCCAATAATTCACTAAGAAATTTTAATGGCAGGTACCTTTAACTGCAATACAAAAAATAATTATGGTAAATTAAATTTGAACTGAATATATTACATTTAATTTGAATTTTTTACCTATCATTACCCATTCCCTAGCCTTAACACCAAACATCATATGTACTGTAAAACTACATCACTTCTGATTGAATGTAAATCAGTGCAAGAAAAATACTTCTAAATAAACTATAAGACATACCAAACATGAAGGTCCAAATGTGCATGCTAGGTCTCCTCTGAATAAAAGTTCTCTTGTTTTCACACCCCAAATACTGTACTATAATGTGACACTGCATGCTATAACCAAGATATATCTTCAAACAAGAACTTTAAATCATGCACTTCCAATGAGGAAAATACTTAAAGAATATCAAACATAACTTAAAATGTGATAACAAAAACAGTAGTAGCACACAAATGTATTTCAACACAAGTATGAAATTTCCTACCGATAATGGGAAGAAATGAGATGTGATAAGAAATGCCACAGAATACAGCGGGACAACCCAGATCCTTTGTAACATTGCCTGTACACAATTAAGTCCACTATCAACAAAAGTTCCATGCAGCATATCGACGTACACTCGATACTTGTAGTACGGACCTGATAAGAATGAAATCAATACTTTAAGTAATGCAACAAACATCATACTATGCTGTTCAGGCACAAACAATAGCTATACTGCCTTTCCACAATCTTAAGAATTTAATGCAATTGGATTTGTTCAGAGGCATGAAACTTTCATAGAGTACATACAACAGCACTAAATTAACTTCACTTTCATCCAACTTATAATGTAGTCACACTTCCCCACTTTTGAAAACTATGCCCCAAATTATATGATGAAAGTAATATAGTTAAGTTTAAAACTAAATTTTCTCACACAATCCCAACACTGTACTTGTATACCCCATTTGTTTGTCACAAACAGTCCAGGACAAAAGTGGTCCAAAAGAAGAAGAATGGCAGCAGGCTGATACATTGCCTGCACATTCAGACCAATTGATCCCCAGCTGTCAACCCAGTTTATTCTTTGTGTAGTTTTAGCTTTTGACCTCATGAACATGAGACACAAGAAAAAGAAAATTGATAAATAATGAGTTTGTATGGAAAAATTGGTTAAAAAAATAAACATTTGTGTCACAATAAAACCCATTACACATAATGCCTGAATCTCAATATAAGAGAAGATCAGTTATCAAACCCCAAGACTGTTAAGAGACAACTCTAGGATCAATTATTTGCTCTATGAACATTACATCCCTCAGATCTATCTTATTTGTGGCACGATACTGTACTCCAACAGTGCTCTCATTGTAAAACTTATCATTCTGTAATTAAACCTATTCAAAATCTCCATTTCCTTTATAAGTGCTAATACAGATGTAATTACAGTAACAATTATGTTATCCCTGAAATCTGTCTCCATTGTAAAACTTACCGCTCTGTAATGAAAACTATTCAAAATCTTCTCCATTTTCCTTATAAGTCATAATACAGATGTAATTACTGTGTACTTACAATTATGTTACCCCTGAAATCTGTACGAAAACATAATAGAAGTCCTACAGCAAGCCTTGTCAAAACTAACTTCACTTAATGGTCATTCTGACCCCCAACAGTTAAACCTAGGTTAAAATTTACCACAAAAATACACTCCATAGTAATGTGAATATATAACCTTTTCAAAATATACTTCAAATTTCAATACAAATATAAAAAAACCATACCTGTTAATACACCAACATAATTAAAAGCATAGTGAAATATGTCTGCTGGAGAAGGATCAACTTCTTCATATTTCAATTCTTGCATTAGTTTGGCTTTAACTTCTTCATCTTCCTCTTTCTTAAGGAGGCCACGCTTCTTCCAAGTATCATGAACCTCATAACAAACTCCAACCAGCTATTGAAAAAAATAAATAAACCAATTACAGTAGTTGTATGTAACCAAATTCTGGTTTATAACTTCAAAATACAGTGAAACCCCCGTATTCGCGGGGGATGCGTCCCACACCCCCCTGCGAATGGGTCAAATCCGCAAATGCTTAAAACCCCTCTAAAAACACTTAGAACTGCCTATTTTGACAGCTTAAACACAGAAAAACCCTGTAAAAATGCTTATACCTGAATATTTTAATAGTTTTATCACAAAAAGTGCATTTATTCATGAAAATTATATGAAAATACAGTAATTAGTGAATATTTCTCAGTGAAAAATACCACGAATCGGCGAATTTTCTGCGAATGATGGCTAGATATGTTCCACAGAGAAACCCGCGAATGTAAGAGTCCGCGAACGTTGACAACACGAATACGGGGGGTTCACTGTATTGGTGGGTGAACCTACAGCTTTACCCCGAAACGACTGTAAAGCTTCGACATAATTATAAAGACAGTAGAAAAAGACAAAAGTATATTTAGAATACATAGCCATACCAAACAGCTGAAGGATGGGGCTGCCAAAATGCATAACGCACCCTGGTCTAGCCCTGTTCTCTCAGGAAACCAGTCATCCTCCTTAATACAAACTAATACAAGCTTCACTTCCACCATAAAAAATGAATTTTTCAAAACCAAAATAGGCTTTTTTTCACAAATTGCAGACAATTCTTTCCCAATTGGAGGAAACAGTAAAACAATCGGCTCCCAAGGACAATACCTGGATTAGTTGCTAAGTTCTGGAACAAAAAACTGACTCAATGAATGCGTTTCATGAACCTGCTTGGAGGAGGGCATTTGCAGTGTAAGTACTGTACTGAACGCTTGAATTAAAATAAGCATACAAAAAGCTCTAATGAATAAACTGTGCGTACTTACTCCATTCTTTAAGGGATAGCAGTAAGTGACCACAATGAATACCATGAAAAGAAGGAAGAAAGTTATGACAATTAAGATGATCCTACCAAAGGAAAATTCTCCCTTAATGCAGGATTGACATAGCTAGCCTTAACAACAGGGCCAATGGAGAAAACATCGAGAGTCATGTCCCTTAGGCAAACTTTACAAAAGTTACTGGCATCTTCAGGAGTCAGCAACCAAGACCTCATTACCATGTATCTTGAGCTTAAAAAGCAATGAAGTCGGCAAAGCCCTTATCTCATTACCATTAGCTTTCATCCTAGATGCCACCTTTTCTGGATCATCCTCACTGGTCATTAAATAAAACTTTACCAAAATGAAATGGTATTCTCAGAAAATGGTCTCTTTACTCTGTTAACAGAAAAACATGATAATCCCCCATTAAGGTCCTAATTCTTCATAAGTACAGTACTCTCCAACACATTTCTACCAGGACAATGCATAAGATCCCTTTCATCCCTAGCATGGGGAGCCAAAGATGGAAAGCAATAGATGATTAAACTGGGTCTCAAGCCATAGAAGGTTGAGTCTTAGTGATGAAATTTAAAGTAAGGTAAAGACCAACCTCTGATCAATTCTCTGAGTGGTTGACCATCACAGAGGCTGCTTTAAGAATATTTTCTCCTCTTTTTAAAAGCCCATTTCTATCTAAAATTAAATTATATTGCATTTACTTATCCTAATTTTTCTTCGACACTTAAGACTGGGTATCAAATTGTTTTATAAAGACAATGCCAAATCTAAAGCCTTATTTTCCCTTGTTAGTTTGTTTACCCAGTGCATTACATATTCATCAGAGGCAAAGTCTACCAAACACTCATTCTGCATTTACAGCCCCTGATTTCCAGTTTACTGAACAGTTGAAGCTCTCTGTGACAATGCATAATTTAACTGTATTTCTGATAATGCTCCTTCAATTGCAGTGAGTTTTCACCTCTTTCCACAGACTGATGGGGAGGCAGATACATATAGAACTTTTAATCAAGTTTATCACATTTCTCAACATTTCATATTCTGTCTCTGTGCTAATTTACATTTAACTGAATGCAAGGGCTGTATTCCTTAACATATAACAGTAAATATCCCTGGAGATGGTCTAGCCTGTAATGAACAACCAATAATCATACAAAATCTCCTGGCCATGGCATCAAGTAACATAAACAACTGCAGTGACACAAAGGCTTTTTATGATTTAGTCTTGAAACCTTTACCCTCTAAGTGACCCATCATGCCTAAAGGAATTTCTGCCATGGCATCAGCAGTAGAAAGATCAGACTCATGGAAAGCTGCTTCTGTCTTGACCTCTTGCATAAGTTCTGTTGCAGAGATGAGTTTGTGAGATTTCGGAGGCTCTGTCTTACTAAAGAATGAGTGCATCATTGCCATTCTCATCATTACTCATTACAAGGAATTCCCTTAACTCCTCTTAAAACCTGATGCACTTGGCTGGGGTTGCATATTATTTACACTTTATTGCTGGATAAATCAAATGATCTCTGCCCGGGGTACCAGAGGATGCCTCAACATTTAGTGAAAGAAAAATAAATCTATGATCATGAGAATACAACCACTTTTACAGAGACAGAAGAGCTTGAATCTACACCCAAGCAGTTATAAAAAGGATGCAACACTGGAAATGGGGGCCCTGGATTACAACAGGCATACCAGAATGTTAATCAAATGCTGTAAGAGGATCAGTTAAAATTCGGAGGCAGTAGTGAACAAACTGCTAGTAGTAAGAGACATACAAGGAGCTGGAGTAACATATACAACCAATATATTATTGTATACATCAGATCTATCCTCCAAGCTGAGACAGCAGTTGGGCAATCATGTGTTACTAGGCACGGTCAGGAGCATAAACTAGATCAAAGTTAGATCTGAAATCCTTAGCTTCACTTGATATTTGCTCAAGATAGAACCAGGAGCACAGTTTCAACCATAGGTGAGGTTGGAAGAAGATCTGGTTGAGTAGTGATGGTCCTACAAATGATGAGAGCTGCAATCCTGGCAAAAGGAGGAAGATCAGCAAGTCAAGGGAGCCCTCAGAGCCAGAAGAATACCAGGAACCAAGATCACAGCCAGAAGTAACAGTATCCCAAGATACTAAGCTCATACTTCCTGTATTAGCCAGAACATTATTGTTCTTTGTACACCAATGAAAATCATGACAATACTATTTCTACAAAATAAAAACATGGATTTCTCAATTTAGCAAAAGTCTTCCACAAATTTGGGCTGCATTTATGAATTAGATGGGCACTCATGGATCCTTTTTGATAAGACTCCTTAACATGTTTCCCACCAGAAATATTATGCCAAGTCTACCACTGTTTAAATATTATGCCACTGCAACAATACATAAAAAGCAAATAAAAAGTCAAGTACAAAACACTTCCTATTATCTCATGCTAAAATTTTACTACATGCTATATTTCCCATGAAGGCTTCTGTTCTATATCAAACAAAATATTCAAAGTATATACCTTTAGTGTAATCATCATCAGTATGGCATTTGTATGAGCAGGGGGCATTTCGAATCCAACGTAGTGACATACTCGGAAGAAAAATAAATAGGAAAAACTCCAGAAGAAACTGGCAACATGGCACAAACTGCAAACAAAAGAAATCATTCAATTCATAACTTTCTTAACAATATACATTAAGGACTCCTTCCATTACCAAATTGAAATCTACAAACTTATAACCTTTTACCTAACCCTGCATCTTGTTACTGATTCTTACATGATGTTAAAATAATAAAAATACAACCCCTGACATTTAATTTTTCCTTGCATCAAAACCATCATTGTACCTAACTTATACAGGTATAAGCTTAAATGACAATCATAAAGGCTGAATAAGATATATATTTCAAACTACATACTGTACTCATGAGACGATTTGCAGTTTGTTACTTATGAAGCACAAAATGTAGCAAATATCAATCATACTTTCCTACCTTAACGTCATAACAAATATTGACCAAAAGAGTTGGAATACTGGCTGATCTATGCAAAACACTTGGTTTAAAAGCTATATAAAAAATTTGTTTCATAACATAAATAAACAACAGCATACAAATGTATCCCATTCATTGTTGGGAATGAGTCATTATCCTTAGGATATGATCTTCTCAAAGGATTTTACTGCAAGCAAATTCAATATGGCTTGCAGTTCATTCTGTAATTTATTTCAGCCCTCTTTTCTAAATACGTTATGCAATTTCACTGGACTCTGTTATGAGTTAATATTTGCGTCATTCATGGGAACCAAGTAATATTTGATAATAACCTTGAAGATGGTAATAACTTGAAAAGTTGTCAAGTATTCCTGATGTTGTAAGATCAGACATGGAACTTATGTGCTGGGTAGTTCAACTACTAAGTTTAACACTGCCAGGTAATGGTCTTTACTGACTGGATCCATGCTGACCACTTCAACAACTGGTTACAGGCTTCCCTAGTTGGTTAACCTGTCATTGCTGGTACTATAATGAATTTCATGCACAAATTGGACCACATTACACTGTCTTTTTAGGTTTGTTTTTGCAAAATTATGAATGACCTCTAAATAATTAACAAATACTGTACCTAGCTGCAAAAATGTATTTAAACAAGTGAAGAGACAAATTTATTGACTAGCAAAAAGTTTTGCTTTAAATAAACCTTAACAATGCTTACTTTGACAGCATGATTATTTTGGATGCATAAAGAAAATTTTACATATGGCCATTAAGTGCATTTGTTTAAAAATTCTCTGTATTCAATGTAATGTTATAATCGACAATTTTTATGATGATGAGGCCAAGCTCATCTGAAACATATGTCAATAAACAGAGAGAAAAATTTTAAATGCTGTAACCAACATATCACCACAAGTTTTACAAAACTTATTCATTTATGTTATGATCATTTTTCAAATACAAAATCATCCAATATTTGGTAAGGTAAATGCTGATGAAAAGCATTTTTTTTATTAGTTCCTAATGTAAGGTTTTACATTATTAAAGACCTGACCTACACACAAGCATAGTGTAGGGTCCTCATGTGGACCCTAAACACCTTCATCGCACAGGCCAGTAATCCCACAAAAACGACCCCATATCTGTCACACATCATTTGTACATATAACTCTATTATTATTGTCACATCAAATGTATCATCATCATCATACGTATTGTACTGTCAACTTCTCAGCCATATGTATATTAACTTCAGTCATGCATTATGTATTGATTCATATGTATATTTCCATCTGCCAACAAACACAAGTGATTGTGTTTAATCTCTTTTCTAGCTGCCTAATGTCAGGTGCTACATTTCTGCTCACAAGAGTTACTCCATTATCAAGATTGATTGATTGATTATGAAATTTAGGTCTTAAAGACCAAGCGCCGGAACCCATCAAGATTATGATGTGATTGATAATGAAAAGGTGAATCAAGAATCGGTATTAATATTATAAATTATCAAGAAGCCTTCTACTCCTCCAAACTCAGGTAAGAATATGTATATAGTTCTTCATTGGGGGGGTGGATAGAGCTTTCAGCTAGCACGCTGTTGGCCCAGGGTTCGACTCTCTGACCGCAGCCAATGAAGAATTAGAGGAATTTATTTCTAGTGACAGAAATTCATTTCTCGTCATAATGTGGTTCGGGTTCCACAATAAGCTGTAGGTCCCATTGCTAGGTAACCAGTTGATTCTTAGCCATGTAAAATAAATCTAATCCTTCAGGCCAGCCCTAAGAGAGCTGTTAACCAGCTCAGTGGTCTGGTTAAGCTAAATATACTTAACTTAAGAATAATATGTCACACCTTAGATTAAGTTATGGTGTAGCTTACCCTTTAACTAAGTAAATTTCAGCAAAGTGGATGTTAGTTAATCTCGATGTTACTTGGACTAGGCTATGTAGGACTCATAGGTACAATTTTATAATGGGTATGATCTAAAAGGGTAAAATTTACTTTAATACTACAACCACTCCTATGAGTGCCATGTTTAGGACCAGCCTCATGGGAATGAATGTTAAAACATAAACAAAAGGTTGTAAAAATCTCAGTAAAAGTAAACTTGCAATATCCCCTAGACTTTAGTATAATTTTTGTATTAGGTATCCTAAGGAGACTTAACAGCACAGCATAAAAACTCCAATACTGATCTGTGGTATTGGAATACAATAACAAACAATATTCATAAATAAATTTCTCAGTAACTGTAAATTTGCAACAGATTTTCATAGGCCTACATTATTCATATACAGCATATTAAGGAGACTTAAGAACAAAGAAAAAGGGCCAATATTGAAAACTCATGTTAAAGTAGAAAATCACCAAAAGACCTCCATCTCACCCATCCTGACTCACATAAGCAGGAAACTTTCTTTCAATATATATATATATATATATATATATATATATATATATATATATATATATATATATATATATATATATATATATATATATAATATATATATATATATATATATATATATATATAAGACTTATATATATAACAATATTTGTTATTATTTTATATTTAAACTATCTTCTGATAAGTTGCTGGATTTGTTATTATTTTTTAATATCTTTTGATGATCTGGAGTTTTTATGCTGTAAGTCTGAGCCTTAACAAGAAAAGAAATGGTAACAAGAAACAAACATTGGGAATGTTCAAAGCACATATTAACACATAGCAAAACTGTATTTTCAAGTCCAAAATATGATAATGGTAGCCTATGACGTTGATTAAAATTTTACCCAATATTCTAATAGGTACAATAGGTTTGCGGTCCAATGATACCATGACCAACCATTTTGGATTACAGAAGACTTAATCTATGTTATTTTTCCATGGATCCCAAGTAATCATAGGCCACCCTGAACTTACCTTTTGTCAACGAAGGTCAAGATCAAGATGTTGGTGATGGTAAGGAAAACAGGATGCAGAAGGTGGATTCCTGAGACCGCTAGAACTACCACCAACCCCACACATGTTCCAACCCATTTTCGGGTTTCTGGGTCTTGCAGTTTCCTATAAACCTCGCCGAATGCAATGCAGCCAATAAGAAGTCCTAAATATATTACGTCATCGAAATTCATTGCTGTTTTTACTCAGAAGGACAATTTTCCTTGGCGAAAAGTTCCATTCGTTGACGTTCCTGCCCAAAAAAGATTAGATACAAACGCAAGGAATTTGAGATTACAGTGTAGGTTCGGTTTAGTTTGATAGCATATTTTACTTATCCTAATTTTTTTCTATTCTGTACTAAAAAATATTCACATATATGATTTATAATATTTATATGAAGACACTAAATGCTGCAAAGTTTTATATCATGAAATGTATACAGTATTCTAAATAGTTGATGTAATGAACAGTTCCAAAAATGTAAACAGTTTAATAAATCAGAAAGAAAGTTGTTTCTCGTGCATGCTGTCATTTTAATGTATAGTAACTCGACTGGATAACTCACTCCAAGAATATCATAGTATAGTGTACTTTTATCATCTGCCGATAATCTAGTGTGCTTATTATGTAGTTACGTAATAACTGGAGGAAAAAATACTGTGTACTAATCCACTTTTACCATTACGTAAGAAAATAGTATTAACGCAAAAAAAAAAATAAATAAATTGGAAGACATGAGCTGCATTTTCATTTTTTCGCCAAGATAAGTTCGTATCCTAAGTCTGTCTAAATATATTGTTTCTATGAATTACCAACTCGTGTTTTTTCTTAACTGAGCAGTTCTATATACTTCTAATGTGCATGAGTTTATGTATAATAAAATCTACATAATTACGATCCAGACTGTCGCCAGAAGATACCTTGAGCAGTCTCCCAGAATTATTCGATATCATTACTATAATTTAGAGGTATTGATAAAAGACCCTATTAGTGGCGTACTGCTCAGAAAGCTATAAGAATTGATTGCCTGCAGTCTTTACCGAGGAATTCTGCTAATGCGTCACTTATTCTAACGTATTGCGAGTGAGTCATCGAATATGTTCTTGTTTATTGATTGCATCTGTTACTTAGTGTGATATGTAGTTCCTATAGTAAATGTATTATACTTGCTCCTTTTCGTCTTCCCTTCTATGAACACAATACACACACACACACACACACACACACACACACACACACATATATATATATATATATATATATATATATATATATATATATATATATATATATATATATATATATATATATATATATATATATATATATATATATATATATATATATATATATATATATATATATATATATATATATATATATATATATATATATATATATATATATATTCATTCGTATTAGGCTTCACTATGACGAGATGGTTTCAATTCCAGATTAATTCATTTGCAAAGTATAAGCTTTTAAAGACATACAGTCTTCTTCAGGTACCGATGCACTGAGGAAAAAACAACTTCACTTGGGTAAATATGTACTGTATGTGTTCCACCCAACATCTGTTGTTTTCTGTTTCTAATTCCCGGGGTGGCCTGCCCTTCTAGTCTTCTTGATCTCCGTGGCCGTATGCTTAACCCTTGGTTGTTCGGAATCATCCCCTTGCTGTTCATCTTTTATGTTCTTTTCATAAAAGTTGATGAAGGCGTTTTCTAGGATGACCTCCGATATTTTGTTCTTGTTGTTTCGTTTAAAATCTGTTATATTTCCAATTGATGATGTGGTTGTAATTCCGGCAGTATTTTGCCAGAGTCGAGGTTTGGTTGTAATGGGCAATTTTCTGCTTTATATAAATATATATATATATATATATATATATATATATATATATATATATATATATATATATATATATATATATATATATATATATATATATATATAATCTCCTTAATTTGATGCACTAGAACTGCTGGTCCTCTTTCAGCAACATTTTTATCACATTTGATGCAATATATGTTGATCTGATTTGATTTCCTAGGAAATTTATGGTGTCAAGCCACTGCAGCACCCAGCAGTGAAGAGAGTTGGAGCGGTCAGACAGCTAGATAGAGAGACCCAGAAAATAAATGCAATGGAGGATCCAAAGGTGGAACTCTGAAAAAAACCCACAGTTGCACTAAGCAGTGACAAGACAGGTTGGACAGCAAGACCGAAGAAACAGGAATGGAGGTAAAATAAAAGGCTTAAAAGTGGGTGTAACTAAGGGTCAAGTGTCACTGCAAGCCACCTTTAGATATGCCTGCAGTGCACCACACGAGGTGCACTGACAACACTAACCCGCTGTGGGGACAATAATTGTGTATGTATTTTCAGTGTTTTTCTATAATGAATGACAGTTTAAGAGGTTTACAGAAACCTAGTGAGGGAGGAATTGCAGCATGAAATTTGTCATAAAGTTATCAAAAAGAAAATTGTGGAAAATAGAATGGAATGGAACATAAATTTTAGGCCAAAGACCTAGCGCTGGGACCTACAAGGTCATTCAGCGCTGAAAGGGAAATAGAGAGTAGAAAGATCAGGTGTAATGGCCTGTCCACACTAGCGGGCATGCCCGTCGGGCACTTCCAGCTGTTTATACTTTCTCTAGCTTCTGAAGCAGTGTTACCGGACAATCGCATCGTTCTGGCTCCATACTCGGTCGGTCAGTATAATGGAACGAGTTATGGGAACAGTGTTTGCCCGTCGGGCAGTGGCCGCTGGTGTGGACAGGGCTTAACAGGAGGAAAACCTTGCAGTTGCTCTATGAAAAATTGTTAGGAGGCAGTGGATAGCAAGATGGAATAAAGAGAATGTGAATGGTGGTATAGTAACAGGAATGAAAGTGGTTGCAGCTAGGGGCCGAAGGAATGCTGCAAAGAACCTAAAGTAATGCCTACAGTGCACCACATCAGGTGCAATGATGCCACTACCCCCACTTCAGGGGTATTATAACCCAGCTTTTTTCTAAATTTCTAATGCCTCCATTTCATTTGCTCCATCACTGTTTTTTTATCACTGTAATGCACTATGTAATTTCAAGGGCCTACATTCAGAGCAGTGTAGCCATTTTTACTCCACTGCTTATAGGCTGCTTTTTTCCAGCTACTTAAAACAACTTGCACCAATTTCATGCTCTCTCATTTACATAAAGTTGTACAAAAACTTTGAATAATGAGCAAAGTTAAGTATACCTTAGTTTAACCAGACCACTGAGCTGATTAACAGCTCTCCTAGGGCTGGCCCGAAGGATTAGACATATTTTACGTGGCTAAGAACCAATTGGTTATCTAGCAACAGGACCTACAGTTTATTGTGGAATCCGAACCACATTATACCGAGAAATGAATTTCTATCACCAGAAATAAATTCCTCTAATCCTTCACTGGCCGGCCGGGGAATCGAACGCGGTCCCAGAGTGCTAGGCGAGTACGATATCGACCCATCCAGTGAAGACCTTGAATAATGAGCAAACCCTGTTACATACAATATATGGTAGTTCTGGTAATGCATGAATGTTACATGTATGTTAAGTATGGAGTGTGTTGGTAGAACTTCAGCAATAAACACTACAGTATGCGGGTTTTGAGTTGGGCTACCATTTTCCTAATGGCATTTTTCAGATGAATCTCAGAAATTGAACGGCAATTGTAAACTACATTAGGCTATGCTAGAAATTAAAAGGTATTAGTTTACAGGATGTACCTCAGCTATAGGATGGGATATCTTGAATATGCAAGTGCAGACTATACCATAGGATTTCAGTACTTACCAAGTTTTGCCACTAAAAATTTACTCCTGAAAATCTTTAATTTTTCTACCGGAAGGCCCACAAAAAATGTGTGGGGGTGGACTCAAAACCTTGATGAGCCTTACAATATCATTCTTGAAAAATTTTAAAATTGGTTAGGACATCAGATGTAATTTGTTATAGGAATGGAATATAGTTTAGGCCACAGGCCCAACACTAGGACCTAATGACCTAGTGAAAGGGTTTGCAGCTAGGGGCTGAAGGGATGATACAAAGAACCTTTAGTAATGCTTACAGTATACCCTGTGAGGTGCACTGACGCCACTACTCCCCAATGGGGTAGATTGTTATAGTGCAAATACTTATTTGAACTGCACGAACTAAAGTCAAAACTCTTGACTACCATAAGCCTGGCACATCTGACAAACTGTTTAACTAGTGTACTTCAACCTCCATGATTTCTGATAAAAGGCACAAGCAAATCAAATTTATTTGAGTTAAAATGCAATGGTCAAATGACCCTTTTTAACCAGTTTACAAATACATAAAAAATTAAACTGGAATTCAAAGAAAACAATTCATCTACAGGTACACTTGTATTTTACGAGAACACTTTACTTGTATATTATTTATAAGCACAAAAGCTTTCAATTTTATTAAAAACATATTAATAAAAGTTGCTCAAAATGATCAACCATGAAAAATGTGCACTAATCAAATAAATAAAACACAAGTTTTTAATGTGACATATTACTAACAACTATATAATACAAAATTCATAATCCAAATACAAAAATTAAACTACAGCATCTACTAAACAGAGCAATGAATTTTAGTAATTTACCAGACAATAACATGGTTAACACATCTTTAAGAGCAAAGTAGAAAAAAAATATTAACAGCACTAATGAAAAAAAAAAAAATATAAACAGCATGGTGACACAGCAAAGTGAAAGATAAATTAATATATCTTTGAATAAAACACTGTTTCATGAAATGCTTGTATCAGGAGATAAAGTCGTATGTTGCAAGGATCTTCACATTTGCTACTATTTACATTAACATATTGCAGTTTACATCTGAACATGTTATATACCGTAGTTTGCAAAGACTGCACAGTAATTATTACTCTATGACTGCGATGTCAAACATCAAATTTAAATGGTTTGAACATAATTTTTAAAACCATTGAAAGTAAATCTCCAAATACAAAAATAATTAATATCTGTACTTTGCAACAATAACTTCTATCTTCCTCTGTCGGATAACCATGACCACTAGGATACTATACAGTGAAAAGTATAGATTTCTCGCAGACAAAACAATTCTATCCAACCATTGGCAATTGCTTATTATCGAAAGTAATCATGTTGACATACAACCTTCATGACAATCTGGTTAACCTGTCAAAATTTATTAAATAAGATGTTAATCATTAGCTCTATGACTGATAGAAAGCTAGATTATTAATTTACAAATTAACAAACATAGTTACTGTAATAATATAGATATAATCTGTAGTACCAGAATAAACACATGATATGGACAAGAAAAGTGCACAGTAAACAAGATTTGTTTACTAATCCTGGCTACTACAAAACCAAAGTAATTCCAGTGTTGAAGTCAGTTATGCCATACTTTTAAGACAAATCATTCTTCACTGTCAAAATGAAAGGTGGGTTAAAAGATGCACTTAACATTTCTAATTAAAAAGAGCAAAAAAAATATCTATGTAACATAAAATCACAATTTGTCTCCTTTAGACGAACATATCAAAATCAATATCCCTCTATTGAGGAGCATTGAGGTGGAGTAAGATGACACTTGGTTCAAGCTCCTCAGCAGAATTTCCAACGATTACCACAGTGATTGCAAAGCACAAATGTGGTCATAGGTTCATCAGAACTTCTTGTCTGCATCTGCAAAAAAGTAAAAGGCAAGCATTAGAAGCTGCAAAAACAGACTATACCCAACCCAGAAAAAATTAAATTCTAAAACTAGCAGATTTTAAAAGTATTTTGTATTTTTCCTAACATATAAACTGAAGTTCCTCTCATTAGTATAAGCTTGCAAATCCGAGCTGGAATGGCTGTTAAACACTTACTGACAAGATGGGTAACTATCAACACTAGGAGGGGAAGCCAGGCCCACCTGCTGGTCTACAATCCACTTTGCCTTTTGGTCCATGTGCCAGGTGAGAGGGGCGGTTGAAGTGGGCCATTACGTAAAGAACTTCAGGTTTGTATGTTAGGAAAAATACAAATTACTTTTAAAATTTTCCTGTTTGTTCCTACACAAATACAAACTTCCATTCTTTACATTAGGAGACTTACCTATTGGTGGGAGGAAATCTGGGTGCTTTCTGAACTGAATGGTAGGTTGCCCAACCTGGGATGTCCTTTTCTGGTCCTAGAGAGGAGCAAAGGGATCCCACACCTCTGGCATACTGTACATATGGGATGTGCATTTGCCAGACTTCCAGACCACCAAGTACTGTAATGGGTTTGTGCGCAATTACTTGATAAGGCTGGAAAAGGCATGTAATACATCAGAGACAACAAAGACCTGGCTATTTTAATCAACAGGTTTGTTTAGTGTATCCCCTTTCTTCCTTGTCAAAAGAAAGGGGGAATATGCAATCTTAAACTAAAACATATCAATCAATGACTGACGCCTTGTAGCGTGTGTAAGTCAGCTGCACAGCTTGCCAGCCCAGCATGTACTTGGCCAGCTTTCCAACTCTCTGCCCTAAGCGAGAGAAAGGAAAGGGAAAGAGGGGAACCAGTCACACATACTCTCTCGCTCACTGAATACCTTAGCCAAGGTGGTACTTGTCCCCTTAGGGGAACTGGGATAGTTAAGCAACTTGTTGAGCAGCAACTACAGGACCCAAGAAAATGTATCCAAGGACTTGAGAGCAACATTCCAAACGTAAGAGGAGGTGAACGTTATCTGCCATGACCCTTGCATGTAACACCTGCTGAAGTGACTGGTTCTTCCTGAATGCCCCTACTATAGTAGGGGCAATGCCCTAAATTCAACAGCTCTCATCCATACTGTACACTCGCCTCCTTGCTGGACTAGTAATACTCCCGCCATGCTTCCACTCTGTCTGCCTGGTTGTCTACACAACCCCCCACTTTTGGCAGGTGATGGGGAGGAATGCTGCCCTTAGCATTCTCCCCTCTTCCTCTTATCCTTGCTTCCCTTCCTAGGACCGGGCAGGAGGCTGAAAGGAGTGCGGCTGTGCAACCTTCCCTACAGGGGAAGAAGTCTGGGGAGCTTGACAAGAAGCAGAGCAAGTCAGGGCCTTCCTGATGCCAAAGGATAGTACTGCATCCCTTCTCTTAAGGACCCAGTTGAAACACAGGTGCTGTCTGGACCAGGTAGGTAATTTCCCTACCTCCAGACAGCAGCAGTCTCCTGAAGGAGCCATCCTTGTCAGGGTATGACCACCTGATGAGGAGGATGTGAGCTACTAGAGCAAAATCCATGGCTCTTTGCAGCTAAGCCCAGCCCACTGCACGCCAATGATTGACTAGCTCTCGAAAGGGGAATGACGTTGCACTTATTAACAGTCCATATGATTACAAGTATGGATTTGAGTGTTTGGTAATGTTGAGCCTCATGCATGAATAATGACATCACAGAGTTGTGAAGTATGCAACTGATATCTCCAATAGAAGTTGCATTAAGTTATATATTATGAAGATCTTGGGTCATTCTGTCTGTTCATCTTTTTTTTTTATTCTGATCATGTGCAACCTAAATACATAAGCATCTTACTTTTTTTTTTAATTGGTGTTGGCATACATAAGCAGTTCCACATAGACCACATTAATTGAAATGAAGCATAAACTTATGCAGCCAGTTCCAATATTAGGGAATTAATTCATAATCCTGCATGTCAAATGTTAATATTATTATGAGATTAGGCCTACATATCAAATTCTTATATTTTAAGGCAATGATACGGCATAAGCCTACACATCAATTTCTTATAATTTGAGGTGACAAGGCATAGGCTTACAAGTCAATTTCTTATATTTTGAGGTAATGACAAGGCACAGGCCTGTGAGGTCCAGAGCTGTTCCCAGGACCCTCAGGCCAATCTCACTTTAAAACAAAAATCTATATGACACACCGAGACTCAGGAAACACAGATCCAGTGCTCCTGATTCAAACAATCTATTATGCATTTTTCTGAAGATACTTTATGTTATTGTCAGAACTGTAATTACTAATACATGTAATGCAATGCATGCTTTTTAACCATATGTATTTGAAAGCTCTTCCTAATTTGTGTATAGAATTGTTAACCATTCTTCAGGTGTGAGAAATCATCTGACTGTATATAGACATCCCCCTATTTTCCTCTAATGTAAAATGCTACTTTTCCACTCGCAAGAGTTCTTGACATGTCAGAGATTTTGTGTCAATAAATTAGAATACCTTGAACCTGCATCTTACTCGCCCCCTCGTTATAGGCCTACACGTCAATTTCTTATTGCAAATACTGTAGTTTTCTACCCATATCTGTTAGAAATAGAGTAGTTTCAATTCCACTATATATAATGTACTATATATGCATGCAGTGGAATGTACACATCAATACAATATTTATGTATGCATATATATATATATATATTATATATATATATATATATATATATATATATATATATATATATATATATATATATATATATATATATATATATATATATATATATATATATACAATATATATATATACATATATACATATTACAAAAACATGTACACACAAATACTACATATATCATATACATGTATAGAGTATACATGCACACACATACATAAACATATCCATACATATACAGACAGTCTCTGGGTTATTTCCTGAGTCACTTATGTGAAGCAGCAGATGCTTATGCTTTCAGCCAGGATTGGTAGATACCAGGTTGTGCTCACACCAGCCCAGATATTAGGTTAAATTAGGTTACGCAAAATGATGGTTGATGCATTTCCACTTCATAAATTGTTTATTTTTTCCTTCTTTGTAAATTGTAGGTAATGGAAAGGAAATATTAATATAAAATTAATATTTTTTGAAGTTTAGGCAAGTTTTAAGATAAAGTAAAATTAAACCCTGTTGTGCATTGTATATATGTATGTGTAGTCAAGGGCACACACACACACACACACACACACACACACATATATATATATATTATATATATATATATATATATATATATATATAATATAACCAGTAGTGATCTACTATTGATCAATCTGAGGTGGTGTAGCCAACTTCTGGATAGTATTATATTTGCTAATGCAGTATATATATTTTTATGGAGCTGGCAGTTGTACACTTTTAGTGATTAAGAACTTGTATATTTGGTGTTGGTAAATTACAGGCTAAGATGTCTGACCTGGAAGAATTGAAGAGGACATGGGGGGTTTTAAGTCTGTGATAACTAACTGGTCAAAAAAGGTTGAAACCACTATTGATGCTGGTGATATCAATAGTATTTCCTCATTGAGAGACTCCTTGAAGGAATATTTACAGAAAGTCCAGGAATTGGATAACGAAATATTGGATCTGACAGATCCTGGAGGACAACCTGACCAAATTATGAATCAAGCAGAATATAGCCTAAAGGTAGGCACTGAAATTCATAGACTAAACTCCTCCATCACGAGTCTTCTAGCTGTAAGAAGTGAATCCAGTGCACAGATATCACCTGTTAAAGCTACTGTAAGAGGTGAATCTAGTGCACAGATATCACCTGTTAAAGCTACTGTGAAGTTACCCTAATTGGACCTCAAACATTTAGATGGTGATGTATTGGAATGGAATTCATTTTGGGAACTTTATTAAGTATCAGTGCACCAATGTACTGATTTTGAAAATATATAGAAGTTTTCTTATTTGAAAGGCCTATTGGAAGGTGAGGCTTTGGAACTGATATCTGGTTTAAAGTTAGAAGGTGATAAATATTACAAGCAGTGAACCTGTTAAAAGAGACCTGTGGCAGAAAAGACGAAATCAAGTTGTGCTTAGTTAGAAAACTCTTTCAAACTGAGACTCCCAAGGCAGATGCAGAATCACTACAAGGATTTTGAGTGCAATTCGAATGCTGCCTAAGATCATTGGAGAGTGAAAGGCTGGAATTGAGTAAATTGTATACCATCTTGCTCTACACCAAACTACCAAGTAGTGTAAGTGAAATAATAAAACGAAGGTGTGGAGAAGATTGGCTGAAATTTGACACCTTTAAAAATATCTTGAAGAAGAAATACACAATTTGAGGGCTTTTCCACAGGCTGAACCAGCAAAAGCGAATACATTGACAACGGTATCTGCTTTCACAGTAGAACAATGGCAATCTGTGAGACTAAAAAAAACATCGGTAAGGCTTAAAGAAAGTACGAACAAAGCCAAGGTAAACCAGGTTAAAGGATGTGCAACCAGAGGAGGAAAGATGGAAAGACTCAGAACTCGGGGTTTGTGTTTCATATGCACATCCAGTAAACACTTCAGTTCCGACTGTGACAGGCAAGGTTGTAATAATGGTTGGACTGTAAGACATCATAGTGCTACATGCAATTGAAACCAACCGAATAAATCTACTGTAGGTGGGGTACAAGTTGGAACTCTCTTTGACGAATACCAGACAGGGAAATAAGACGACTAGGAAGTCGACCTTACCTACAGCCACAATAACCCTAAAGGGTAAAAGAGGTCGCACTGTGCGAAAGAGAGGGTTGTTAGATACCTGTGCCGAGAGATCATTTATAAAGAAATCTGCTCTTGAGGGACTCCACTATAAAAGCAAGGGAGTTGAAAATATCATTGAGAGGTTACTTAACTTCTACACCAGTTGAGGAATATGAAATGGTGAACATCACTGTGCTTCATTGGGGTAGATTAATAAATATGGACTGTACAATGGTAGACGAGCTACCAGAATATACGAAGAAATTTGGCTTTAAGAAGAACTTAAGGTCGTTGTGTAGAACAAAAATCAGCTTGGCTGATAAAGATTTTAATCTACCTGTAGAGAAACAATCACCTATTGAATTGTTAACAAGGGTTGACAATGTGTACAACATCTTACACCCAGGGTTTAGGAAATTTGAAAATTTAGTATTGCTACCAACCATATTTGGTTACATGGTAACCGGAACATGTAGTTCTCCTCCCACCAAGGAGACTCATGTTTCCATTTTAAAACTGGCAGTGGAAACGGACAACATAATTATGGCTGAAGGGGCTACTCAATTAAAGGATCCAAGGGAAGATCTTGAAAGTTTATGATCATTTAGGTATTGACTGCAGTGAAATAACGGAACAGGAATGGAAGGTATTAGAGAATTTTGAGTGTACTATAACATATTCTGAAATTGATAAACAGTATGTAGTGGCACTGCCTTGGAAAGGCAATACAGTGAACCCCGTATTCATGGGGATGCGTCCCCACACCCCCGCTTGAATAGGTCAAATCCATGAATGCTTAAAACCCCTCTAAAACACTTAGAACTGCCCATTTTGATAGCTTAAACCAAGAAAAACCCTGTAAAAATGCTTATACCTGAGTATTTTAATAGTTTTATCACAAAAAGTACATTTATTCATGAAAATTATATGAAAATACAGTAATTAGTGAATATTTCTGTGAAAAATACCGCGAATGATGGTTAGATATGTTCCACAGAGAAACCCGCGAATGCGTGAGTCCGCGAACCATGAGAACGCGAATACGGGGGGTTTACTGTAAAAGGAGATTAACTTCCAACTGTGGGTTGGCTTTGAACAGATTAAAACAACAGTGCCTCAAGTTTCAGGACACTCAGTATCTAGAACACTACCAGAAAATCCTGAAGGATCAGGAGGATAGGAGATTCATAGAGAGAGTGGAATATTTTAAAACAGAAGACTGTCACATCATGGTGTTAAAAAGGACAGTGCAACAACCCCTGTTAGGATAGTATTTGACTATTCGGTCAGACAGGGAAAAAGTGGGTTAAGCTTGCATGATTGTTTGTGGACAGGACCATATAACAGCTGACCTACTCAAAGCTCTACTGCAGTTTTAGGGCAAAGATATACCTGCAGAATTTGTGGATGAACAACTCCCAGACCCATTACAGAACCAATGGGTTGAGTTATCCGAAGACTTAGAAAAATGTCTTGATATATTCTTTCCTAGGAATACTAGCCTAGGAAAGGGGACTCCTTACACATATTCCGCGATGCCAGTGAGTTAGCATATGGTTGTGTAGCCTACAGAGTTAAGAACGAAAACTCTTATTTAATGATGGCAAAGGCAAGAGTAGCGCCCATTAAAGAATTAACTGTTCCAAAACTGAGTTGATGGCATTGTTGCTAGCAGCAAGAATGGCCAAATTTACTAAAGAATCCTTTGAGAAGGATGAGTTTGTAGAACTGTTCGTTTGGTCGGACAGTAAAGTCACACTAAGTCGGCTGGTATCGAAAAGTGTCTCCCTGTGTTTGTGAAAAATAGAGTACAGGAAATAAAATCTAATTCCAGAGGCAGTCCTGTCCTATGTGCCTACAAATGATAATCCCAGTGACTGGTTGACATGTGGGAAAAGTACAGAAATGATCTTGGATAGTTCTTTCTGGTGGGAGGGACCCACTTGGTTAAAAAATTCCTCTTGGCCAATGGATAGGTCATGGGCTGGTGGATCACTTGGGCAGGGTAGGGAAAGGAGCATTTTGGTCAATACTGTTGGGGACAACCTGAATGGTAATACTCACTTGCTGAATTGGGAGATTCAGCAAGGGTGAAAAAGTCTACAGGACCAGAGCATGGATCCTACGATTTTTGAATAATTGTAGGAGTTCAACCAGTACGAAGAGGCATGGTGAATTGACCTCGGAAGAACTCCAAGAGGCAAAGAATGAGACCATTGCCATCATACAAAGGGAATATTTCCAAGAGGAATACGAGAGTTTGATGAAGGGGGTAAGAAAACCAAAACTAGCTCTCATACACCAGTTGAATCTTTACCTGGACAACGGGATAATAAGGTGTAAGGGTTGACTAGAACACGCACAGTTACCCGAATCTGTTAAGTTTCCCATACTATTGCCGATGAGTTGCTATGTTACTCGGGTAATTATTAAAGAAAATCATGATGCTAATGCTCATATGGGTGTAAATGCAACTGTGGCCAGTCTCAGACAGGAGTTCTGGATCCCACAGATAAAGCAACTGACTAAGAGTATAATACACCATTGTGTTATTTGTAGGAGAATGCAGGGGAGGCCGTATAGGCCCAATTTAGTTCCTCCATTACCCGAGTTCAGGGTGCAATGTAAGCAACCTTTTAATACCACATACGTGGACTACACTGGTGCATTATGGGTTAAGGGAAAAGGACAAAGCCCTGAGAAGGCTTATATCATCTTGTTTATGTGCCCAATAACCAGAGGCATACATGTGGAGCTAGTTGATAACCAGTCCTGTGACTTGTTCCTCATGAGTTTTAGAAAATTCTGTAGCAGAAGAGGTTTCCCAACACTCATGTTGAGTGACAACGCCACCATGTTTGTAGCGGTATCAGAATACCTTAAGACCATGTCGGAGAATCCCAAAGTAAAGGAATATCTGTTAGATATAAAGTGTAACTGGAAGTTCATTCCAGCGACAGCACCATGGTTTGGTGCTATATGGGAAAGGCTGATAGGACTTCTGAAGTCATGTCTAAAAATGATCGTAGCCAAGCCTTGCTCAGTTTTGAGGAATTGACCTGTGTGTTGGTGGAACTGGAAGGAATTATCAATGACAGACCATTAAGTTACACACCCGGATTTGAATCAGTTGGAAATTTTAACCCCTTACCATGTGATCCTTGGACGAAAGCTTAAGTCCTTCCCAAGAGAAGTAGTAAACTGGGAAGAGATCTCCGGTGACCCTACCTATGGACGGAGAGAGTTCACCGAGAGAAGATTCCTCTATGTATCCAAGTTGTGTGACAACTTGTGGAAGAGATGGGAAAGGGAGTATTTAACAACGTTAAGAGAGACCCACTGAGTAGGAATAGTGCATGGCTCTTGGCCCATGATAGGGCAAGTTGTCCTCATTCATGACACGGGGCCAAGGAGCAAGTGGAAGTTGGGCCAAATGATCGAGTTACACATGGAGAGAGACAAGTTCCCAAGAGTGGCTACTCTAAGAATGGCACACAGCCAGCTTATGAGACCTGTAATTAAGTTATACCCCTTAGAGCTGTGGCAGGAGTTAAGGGAAACTAATCCTGTGACAGATGACATTCAGTCAAGCACCCGCCTGAGCAGAAGGACTGCTCAAATAGCTGCAGAAGCCAGAGAGGCATTGATAAGAACAGGACTATTGTAAACAATGTAGGCATAAGTTTTCATGCGGGGGAGTATGTCGAAACTTCGACAAGAGAGATTGTACTTTTCCACAAGTTGTGGTATAGTTTTATGTATTCTCTTTAAATTTACGTAAAGTGGAAATGCATATTATGTAGAAGAAGGATATTATGTTTTGTTGTGTTTGTATTTAGTAATGAAAGGCATTGTTTTAGCTGTTTCGTGTGTTTAATTGTAAGTATACGTGAAATAGTGCTTAACTACCGTTATCGGTTGTTTGTCCGGTGGTTAGTCGAAGGTTTGGTGTCGGTCAAAGACGGCCGTGAACTCAGTCTCTTCATAACCTTGATGCAGAGTGGTTCAAGCTAGTAGGGACTCAAGAATACATTAGGTGTCATCTGCATCCATTGAGCAAACTGAAACCAGTTTTGAGTAATGTCCAGTCACCACCTATTGATTTTTGGTAAGGTCCTTGTGATAAGAATGAGACTTCAGAGTCTGATACTCAATATGCAAGGAATCCATTGACCAGAACTCAGCTTAAGTGAATCCAGCAACTAAGATTTCCCACCACGCTGAAGATCATTATACAGGCAGTTCCCAGTTAACGGCGGGGATTCCGTCCCCGGCTGAGCGCTGCTAACCAAAATTCAGTGATAGCAGTGCCAAAATCCTGGCTTAATGGCGCCTTTAACCGGAGATTGGCGCCATAATCCCTGCTTAACGGCACCATTAACCTGAGCCAGTAAGTGGGGTCTGCCTGTACTGGAACTTGATGTGTTGGGTATATGGTGATGAGATCTGTTAAAAAAAATCTGTTAACTGGGGTTGACATTTCATTGCTTCCTGTCATGGTTTGGGCTGGTTCTCATTATCAACTTTATTCACAAACAGTGATGTGTCCTGAGTGTGCCTTGTCTCCATCTGTACCCTGACTGTGTGTGTAACCACACCTCATCCTTGTTTCCATATCCATAATCAAGTCTTTTTTGGACCCATCGCTCTGGCTGAATCCTCTTGTCCTGGTGTGATGTGACATTCCATTGTTCTGTAACCACAGCTTTTAATCATTTATTCTTCTGTTTGAACAAATAAAGAAAAGAAGTTTTCTGTTGACTTCTGTCTTGTTCAATGTTTGGAATGGCAAGCTGCATATCATCTTGTCTCAAGTCCAAGTCTTTGAGTTGCTGTCTTCCATACCTGAACACACACACAGCATGTTAGTCATGACACCAAGATCTTGGTCTGTCTTTTCTCCATGACTGAAACAGAAAAGTATTAGGGGCCCTGTTCAGAGCTATGTCCCAGATAAGTTGAGGCAGATGGACATGGATATAGAACCAAATGCAAAAAGTGTTGCTACTATGACCAACACAATGCTGCAAAGAACCTTTGTCACTGCCTCTGTTATACTGTGTATGGGTACCATCATAAAGAAAATTTTAAATCATAACAGTACAACACATTATAAGAATGTGAAAATTACTATAAAAATAATAAAAGAGAAACTGCAAGTAGTTAAATATCAATAAAAATACTCTCCATACTGTAATAGATTAAAGCACTTTGAAGCATGAAACTCTGGAGTTCAGCAACTCCCCCTCGAGTTTTTAGCAAATCTTGCTTGTGGTCAAGGAGTCCTTCTCCATAACAATGTACATTACATCAACAATGGTGTCCTTAACATGAAAAATTAGCTGTTGCATGTGAATACATCAAGCTGACAACTGAACATACTGTTCTGAAAACCATGCCAGCTTATGTAAATTCTACACTCACAACATACCTGGTTGTAAGTACAATCTCGCTGGCCACATTTTCCACATTTAAGCAAGTCTGTCTTGGTACCCTGCGCAACAGCTAACTGATGGTCATCAATAGCCTCCTTTGTGAACTTCTCTCGAAGTGCTTTCATTTCATTACTTGCCATTTCCTACAACAGAACAAACAATACACATGTAGAGAAAAATTTATTCTAAAAAAAAATATAGCATAGTAATCACCACTGAACCTATCAGTGTTTCTTTATGAATCTGGACATTACAGAGTATTGCAGGCACACAAAGCAGGTATAAAATAAGGATTTCATATCAAACCTAAGGCCAATGATGTGATCATTTCAGTAAATATTTTCCTCAAAGTAAAGTCTTAGCATAAACATCATAAAAATAAATACCGTTTAGGGACAAAATCAAGTTGAAGGTCAGAAGACTGCAATACAAAAGAGAAACGATTCTAAAAAATGGGGAAAGGCATTGAACTCTATAGACTATATACCAATTACCAATCTGCATGGCACAGCAAATTTGCTATGACAACTGCATCAGCCACTTAATTATTCTAAAAAAAAAATAGCAACCAACAATTGGTATTGAAAATACTAAGTAATAAAAATGTCATTGAAAAAAAAAAAAAAAAAAGATGAACCTTGCTGCCATTTCATTATGTCAGACCCAAATACAATGTTTAACATCTTGCAATACATTCCAGTGATTCCAAAAGGTGATTTAAGTATGCAAAAAGAAAAAGAAAAACCAAACTCATGAAATATGTACATAATTGTTCTTCTGAAAGTAAATATTACTTTACATATAGAACAGTAAGTATAATTAGATATGGAAAAGGCAGATTAGTCCAGTAAAAGGGTATACTCACATCCGATGTCATAATTGCAATCCTCTGGGGGGCTATAGCACCACGCAGTACATTTTCGCGGAGCTGTGGGTTCTTAGAATCTTTGAGGTTGTATACACGTGAGCGCAAGCGATTTTTGTAACCAGCATCTGTGTTACCAAATTCTTGATAAATTGCACCTTCTATCTGCTCTGCCAGATATTCAGGAGTGGCAACAGCATCTTCAGGCACCTCTGAAATTGTTCATATTTAAAACTACCGGTAATTTTCATTTTAAAGGAAATATTATTATCTATCAACTAAAAAAAAAATAAACTATAAAACAGTACCTATACCACAGTACAGTGCACAACAGAGAACACATAAACTAGCTAATAGATTTTGGAGTGTGATTCAATACAATCCTAACCTATCAGGAAACTGCTTTGACAAGATTATGGAATTAATGAAACTTAAGTATGGAATGTAACTTTTGTCAAGCATAATTCACACAATTATCCACTGAATTTTTATACATGCACAGTGCCATCAACAAATAGCCAAATCACATATGAAAGCTGGACACCAAGTTTCATATTGATGGCCTTGATAGAATTCCAAAATTTCAACATTCAAACAGGCTTATTATGATAATGTAGCAACACAATCTTTCACTTGGTACCAATTTTATTTGCAATAAAATTCCATACTATCTAGGCCAAATGGCAGGAGGAAGCAGGAAGTCCCTACCATGAACAGCTTTTATCATTGAAACAATTGAAACTAAGTTTCAAGGGTCCTCCAATATGTAAATATAATACACATATGTTTGGTTAACAAATACTGAGCAACTACTTAGGTAGAAGGCAGTAGCAATTTACCAAATTCCCATCCACCTAAAATCTGGAGTTTCATCAAATTCATATCAGCATACTTGTAACTTTAATCATGTTTGGGATTGGGATCTGTGTGGCCATCCTCCTAATGGTACTATACATGACAAATGTTTTCAAGATTCATTATGAATTTCAATGCAGAGCTAGACCTATGAAAATTGAAGACAGCAAGGCAAAATGCACAAGCACCTCTGAAAAAGATGGTCTCTGTCCTTGAAAATTGAAAAACCTATGTAACTGAAGATGGATTAATTACTTCTCTTGCATCATGTTGATTCTCTGAGTAGTTACCAGTCCTCATGACCTATTCAGTTGGTAACTTCAGGTAATTCCTTCAAAACTAACTCCCAACAATTTTATGAACCTGGGAATGCTATGGTAAATATCCCTTGGGGCATCAGAAAATTTGATACCTAGAAACTGTACATCCACTTGATCAAATATTCATGGAAAAATTACCACACTTCTTCCAAAACCATTGTTATTAATAAACAGTTTAACCAACCGATGAGTTAACATTCTTTAAACTCACATAAAGCTGGCACAAAGGGTTAGTTTTTGATGAATATACGACATCTTATTTATTAATCTTAAAAATTTAAAAATGGGATAAACTGAAAATACTGAAGATTTCTTTAAAGGACTGTTTCCAAGATAAACACTGCTGGCTGCTGTAACTCAAATTTTTAAGTGTAATCATTATTTTGTATTCACTGCATTCATGGAATGAATAAACCAGTAAACCTTGTCTCAAGAGGTCCCAAACCTAGCTCAGAATTTGTAAAGGGGAGAATGAATCAAGACTAAGGTTTGAAGTGAATACAACCTGCCTCAGAGATGATGTATATAAGCATTCTTGGAAACAAATGTTCGATGTTTCATGGCTCATAAGTACAGGCAGTCCCCATTACAGGCACCATCAGTTAATGGCATTTCAGTGTTATGGCCCTTGGCTAGCAACTTTGTTAACTGGATTTTTGGTGCCGATCTCCAGCTAACTGTGCCATTAAGTGGGGATTTCAGCGCTGATCTCCAGTTAATGGCACTGTTAAGCAGGGTTTTTGGCTCTATTATTGCCATTAACCGGAGACTGCCTGTACATGTATGAAGGAATGTACAAACTGGTTCACAGTTTGCAAACTGTATTGGATGTCACTGGAAATACCAAGTCTGAGGTACCAACTCTAGTGGTGCCAGACATACCAAACTCATGGAAAGATTAGCATGCATTAAGTTGAACAGAATTTGAACTGTACTAGGAATAAAATTCCAACAAAAATTTTGTTTACTATGATAATACGAGTTTGAAACAAACAAATAAGAAATCCCACAATTATCTACTTTCACCTTATCTGCCACTTGAACACTATTTGCATGGCTGCCAGCGTCACAATATCAAGTATAATATATATGTGTATATATATATATATACTATATATAGTTTACAAAAATTAAACAACCACCCTCCAATGGTTGGCAACACTAGCTGGGCAGAAAGAAGTGTTGGTAACACTGCTTCAATACCGGCATAAACAGGCTGAGAAAGGGTGTAAGAAGGGAGAGGGATAGAAGGGGTTGGTAACACTGCACAGGCAGAAAGAAGTGTTAGGAACACTGCTCCAAGATATATGAACACAGATAAAGGGGGGGGGAGATTCAAGGGTGGGGAAGGGGTAGGAAGGTTGTGTGGGATGGGTAGGGAGGGAAAGGAGGGTAATTGACTTCTTGAGAGCTTCTGCGATTATTGTTGGCTTAAAGGCACAATGTTACTTGACCTCTGTCATTTTGTTTATCACTTTTAACTGGCTGATACAGATAAGTCATCAGTTCAGTAGCATATGGGAGAAGGTGTATGTTTGTAAGCTTCTAACTACTGGCAGAAACGGATACGTCATTGTGGCTGTTTGTTTCTGAATCGCTTATTGAGTGTGCATCATATCACAAAAATTTCCTTCTCTAATGGGCTACATTTGAAGAATATCAATGATCTTGGTAGCAACACGTGCTCCTTTGTCCAATTCTGCATCAGTTCTCGGTATACGTTCTTTCAGCAGGTACTGTGATTGTGTTGTGATGCTTTCCCCTCATTCTGTTGCTTATGATGTGGTGCCTGCAGCATTGCAAGTGCTCTTATTACTTGTGTGGTGCTGTGTATTTTTTTAATGGTCCCACCTCGTCCTAAAAGTGTGAGGAAGGTGTTGACTCTACAGAAGCTTGAAACTGTCGAAGTATTGAGGCAGGCTGGTCAATGGGACATAATGGAAAATTATAGCCTGACTGGTCAACCTTGCTGGATATCAAGAATACCAAGGAAAAGCTGAAGAAGTACTTAACGGTTTTTGGGAAGATGTCATGGAGAGGTTAAACAGTTGATACTGATCTAGTTTTGTCAGCAAATGGTGGCTGGTGTGCACGTGCATGGTACTGAGTTGAAGGCTAGGGCTCGAGCTACAAAGTTCACAGGCCTGCATGGGTTTTCCTGTTTTGGTTCAAGATTCAGCATGGGTTTTTTAACAAAATGACTCATGGCAAAGCTTTGGATGCTTTCGAGGAGGGAAGAGAGGAATTTCGGCAGACGTTGCAAGATTTAATGAGAAAAGAAGGACTAGTTTTGGGCCAAATCTACAATGCTGAAGAAAGTGCTCTAGTCTATTGCTCCTCACCTACTAACACTGACTGACAGGAATTAAAAGAACTTACCCAGTTGAAAGCTTCCCATACAACATGTCTGTGCTTTGTTATATGCAGATTCTTCTGGTAGCCATCAATGTAAACCAGTGGTAGTTGTACACACAAAGCAACCACAAACCCTGCATGGGTTGACAGATAAGCTCCTAGGGATTTGGTATCATTCAGCAAAGGCTTGATTCACCTCCAACATCATCTCTGATTGGTTCCATTAATCACTTTTGTAAGGAGGTTGTTCACCAACAGACAGAGAACCTTGGCACTGCTAGACATTCAGTGAAGGCTTTTCTTCTCTTGGGCAATGCACCTGGACATCCCACCACAACCCAGTTGGTTTGTGACATAGGTCATTATTAGGGTCATGTTTTTGCCTCCTAATATGAATGCACTCACCCCCCAATGGACCAAGGTGTTATTGTCACCATGAAACTGCTATGCCAGAGGAAGTTCCTAGAGAGGTAATGGTGATGTTCGAGGATTAGGAGGAGGAGCTAAGCCTGGATACACGGGGAATGGACACTGGAGAACCTTCAAAGGCACTCGAAGTGTGCTATCTATAACTTCACAAATGCTTGGAAGGCAGTCACTGTACAGACCCTCAAACAAGCTTGGGACCATATCCTGAAGGGAGAGGGGGGCATGATGGATTTCCATGGATTTAAAAGTTAACTTTTGTGCCACATTCACTAAGTGAGGCAACAGCGTTCCTGAGGATGACGTACAGGAGTGGCTGGACAATGATGGAGCCAACCCTGGCTTCAGATTGTTATCCAACACTGAGATGGCTGCTGCCAATGCTGCTGCTGAGGAGGAAGCCCATGAAGACAATGACAATGATGAGGTTGCTTCACAACCACTGCCCTCCTATAAACATATTCGCATGGATGGTTCTTCGGTATATTTATCATTATAGAGAATCTCAACTTTTACCACAGTGAATTCCCGAAGGCCTTGGATTTGGCTAAGAAGTTCAAGAAGTGCGGCAGATGGTATTGCAAAGCAGAATTGTTGTTTGTATCATCAGAGTACCCTCGACAGCTTCTTCAGATCCCAAACCCCAATGCACCAAAGTCCATCGACAGCCACTTCTTCGGTTATTTCCTTGTTCAGCATGGAAGCAAAGCGAGCACATGAGCTCCCTTTATCAATGTGTGAGGTTATTTCAGCCAAGAATCTGATATGTTGCTGCTGCAGCTCAACAACAATGACCCTCTAATTATTTTTACCACTACACTTCTTCCTGCCAGTTCACCATTTAATGTCTCCCAGGAGTCACAGGAGGCAGACGATACCGATCTTGACAATACAGTCAAGCTGGAGGAGGGGGAGGAAGAGGGGAATGAGGCAGCCTTGTAAACCTCCTTGCAAGTTTTTAAAAGTCCGGCCATTGTAAGCAATTTTGGCAGTGCACACAAGCAAGAGAGAAAAAGATTTGTTTTTTAAGAGTTATATTTCTTAATGTGTTTAGGCAAAATAGGAAAACAAAGTGATACCCATGTTATACTGTATGGCAGTGTATTGTATGTACAGTACACCTACCATATTACGCGATTCATGCAAGTAAAAAAGGGGTTTGCTTTTAATGTGTACAAAGTATTTTTAAATGTTAGTGTTTACAATACTGTGTTTAGGCAAAACAGGAAAAACAAAGCAATACATGTGCTTTACAGTAGTACAATGTGTATACATTACACCTGCTGTATTGTGTTGGGTACAAGACAAAAAAAAAAAAAAAAAAAAAAATAAGAGGTTTACTCTTTTGTGTACAGTGTGTTTTTATACGTTAGGTTTACGGGATTTTGCTTAAGCAAAATGATACAACAAACTGATACCTGTGTTTTACAGTGGTGCACAGTACCTCCAATACACCCACAATATTGTGTGGTGTGTTGTGTGCAAGAGATTAAAAAAAAAGGGGTTGTTTTTTATTTTCAGAGTATTTAAACAGTAATTTTGTTAAAAATATTCCCATAAGATGGAAAATTGGCTTTTGTGTCAATTTTTCAATTTAGTATGATGGTTGTTGTTTATAAGCATATTTAGTGTTTAGGGTCATGTGATATTGACAAGGTCAGGGGAGTTAAGGTACCGTACAAAGTTGCCATTTTACATTTGCAGTGTTTTTTTTATCATATCTGGAAATTACCACTATTTGCAAGGGCCTTGGCTCTATTAATGAGGATATGGGAGAGAGTACTGTATTTAACTCAAAGAAAATACTACAAAAGAAACATCTCTGACACACAAAATAAAACCCTAAAATATTAGAAAAAATTATGTCCTCATATAGATGAAAATTTGCCAAGATCTCCCCAAAAATAAAAAACATGAAACTACCATAAATCTCTAAGTTACATGTAACAAGTAATGTAATCTGCTATATGCAAAGACTATCACATCATAAAACTAACTCACCAGTTGATTTTAATGCATTAGCTATCATCTCACGGCATTTGAGTCGCAAAGAATCAGTTGTGGGTGGAGCTGCATTGGGGAATGTAACAGGTTTTGAATTGCCACTGCTACTGCTACTACTGTTACCATTGCTGGCACTTTTCTTTTCCTTATCCTCTTTCTCTTTTTTCTTCTCCTCCTTTCCATCTTTATCGTCGTCATCCTTTTTGTCTGGAATAAAAAAACATTACTGTATTTACCAAAACTCAGTGATCTACAATATGCATATCAATTTACTTTAGTAATTGGTATTTTCCATAGGTATACAAACTATAGCCTTTTAAGTAGTACTTCTAAGCAGCACACTGGAATCGTTGTTGAAACTTGGTGGTAGGTGGGTGAATGAGGTTCACCTACCATTATCAAGCACTTTCTTTTGGCATCAGGAACTAAGTGGGGAAGTTTGGGTGTGATTATGATACAAGGCTTAGGTTTGTATGCCTAGGAAATATATAGACTGCATTAAATTTGATTTACTCCTAAGGGCAACTCCTTACGTTGGAGGTAGACTATCAACAGACTGGTAAGTAAGTTGAATCTCCCACTGGAAATGTCAGGTCCCTAGTCTCAATAGTCAGCGGGAGAGTGCTGACTCTTGCAACCTTCTATCTGTCTATTATAGGGATAACTTTCTATCTGTCCACTATAGGGATGAGCTTCTGCCTCACAAAGGGAGAAAGAGAAGGAAGAGGGAAGAGAGGAACCAGCCAATCTACCATTCAACCAAGGCATGTCAAAGAAGGGATGAGAAGACTTGGGGTCCTGAGCACACTCAGGGAACCTGATTCAACCCTACCTAAGTTACATGTCCCATCCACAGATGTGTGAGCAAGGAAGAAGTGTGCATGGGCTCCTTCATCTTACTCCATACACACGCCAGTGGAGAACTGGTCAAGATGAGGAATACTCAGCACAAGCCACAGTAAAAGCTGCAAGAGCAATTCCAACAAGTATGACACCTGCTACCAGAGGCTCAAAAAGTTAAGCTCTTTAGCAAGTGCAGTAACAATGGACATACGCTGTGCACTAACAGACATACACTGAAGATTTAGACAAAGCTAAATAGTCCAGAGAGGAAGCAGATGGACTCCCCAGAATACAAAGGGAAGGCCACATTGGCAAGTAATCAATTGTCAACATCCCTGGAGTAGCCAACATAGCAGGAGCGAGAGGTGAGTTTCACCTGAGGATAGCCTAGTACACAAACCTGACTATTTGCAAAGGAGAGTGGGTGTTGGTTACCCAGCATCATCCCGTGTATACCCCTTAGAATAGGTCAGAGGTATACACATGGAAGAAGCAGGGATGGAGGAGAGAGCAATCCTTTTCTACTGCAAAGGGAACCAAACTGAACATTCCTCAAACAATAGATCAAGACTGTAGGTATTACCCCCCCACAAATGGAACAATATTGGTCAGGATCCACAGGCACAGCAGACATGAAGTTACCACACATGATCACATCTTTAACACACATGATATTTAATTTTTGAGACATCCAAGATGTAAACAAGAGAAATTCTCCATACACACTAACTATAGAAAGAGTTTCTACAGCAGTCAGCTGGAGCAATACAAGAAGTCCTGACTCAAAAGTGACAAAAGAAACAATACTCTCCTGATGGCTGGTGAGATGAGGTTTCCCCCCACTCACCAACCACCACCAATTAACTACTTTATCACCAAGTTCAAATGACCAATTCCAGCTCACCACTGAGGAATATTCCGGCAAAAAAGGCGATGGTTTGTATACCCATATGAATAAATAATTATGTAATGATTAACAGCACAGATGAAATACATATATTATGTCTAACTTTTCTTTTTCTTGGTGCTGCACAATAATTGATAAAGCATGGTCCTTGCATGACACCAAATAGGTTACCAAAATTAATTTACTATCATTTAAGCATGTTTAGTGCCAGAAAACATATATAGGGAAGTTCTACCATATACATAATGTATACAGGCAGTCCACGGGTTATGTAGGACTCGACTTACGTCATTCCGATTTCACAGTGCTTTCCAAATATATTAAAAAAACTCAGTTCCAGGTTATGGCGGATGTTCCGAAGTTACGCTGTTTCAATCTTACGGCACTGTAAGTGAGGAAAGACTGGAACTAGTTTCTGAGCATGCAGCTGACCTGACAATGACCTACTCTGGGTCGCTTACATGGTGTAGCAATACCAAGCAAAGGCCTCACATGTGTGTTTGCCAGTTCATCACTTTTTTTTTGTTTTAATAGCTTTTTTAATACCGTGTTCCGACTTATGTCATTTTCCGACTTCAGTCACACCCCAGGAACGGAACTCAACCATAAATCAGGGACTGCCTGTAGTGTACTAAAATCCATTCTTAAAACCACTCCAATTTACTATAATCTAATCTAGCAGTTACCATTTCCAGTAGACACACTCCAGAGAAAAGGAGAAACCAACAAACTGGCAGGGTATGCATCCCATACATCAAGGCCAATCAAGTTGGTAGTCCAATGGACCAACAGAGTTTTAGGTATACTTTTTCCAGACTCCTTAAATAATTTTCCTTCATGGGTTGGATACGCTGTAACTGCATTACCAGCCATTGTAAGTACAGCACTGAACAACTGTTTATCTTAGAACGCTCAACTTTGCCTGTCTGCCTCTTGAGCCATGAAGAACTGGCAGGTTCACTTCTAACAGAACAGAATAGAGAATCAAGGCCAGAGGCCAAGCGCTGGGACCTATGAAGTCATTCAGCACAAACAAAAATTGAGAGTAAAAGTTTTAAAGGTGTAACGGGAAAAACCTCGCAATTGCACTAAGAATCAAGTCTTTGGAGACGGAAAAAAGAGAATGAGAACAGGCATAGAGTGAAAGGAATGAGAGGGGTTGCAACTAGGGGCTGAAGAAATGCTGCATAAGAACCTTCAGTAATGTCTACAGTGCATCACATGAGGTGCACTGACAGCACTAACCCCCCCTATGGGGATTCACTTCTGATGGTTCCTCTACAAACTAATGACTCAGCCTACCCTGGAGACACCAAGGCAGTATCCCTGAAACTTCTTGTTCAGGTTATGCGAGGCGTTAAAAACCAAACCAAATACTATAACTTACTTCTACAAACACCATTCACTTGCCAGTAGTTCAGGGACTGTCATAAGGGGATATACAACTTTCCTGACACAACTATCAGGGAGCAGACGGGTACACCTTGGACCTTCTAGCTGAAATGAATCTCTATTTCTTGGACAACTAGCCAATCTAGCTTATGAGTCTCTGGCTTCAACATCATTAAAATTTTCATCCCTAAAGACTACCCTTATTCTCTTTATAGAAGATATCACTAGATTCTATGATTTGAGGTTAGACGAACATCCGTTTATCATAAATCCACGACTGGTAGTGAAGACTCAAGCTATTTCCCCTCAGCTACTGACTGCACCGTTCAAATTTCCCACTCATCAGTTGAGGTAGGGTATAATGAGGACCTTGCCATTAATCTTTCAGGTCTGTGTGGATGTATCTCTGGGAAACCATGACGCTTATCAAGAGTGTCTGTGTTTATTGGCCAACAGCAATCTGATCTGAACGTCACCTCTCTGGCTAAGGTAAGTGTTCCTAAAAGCACAAAGCGAACTTTCTCAGTTTCAAACATCCTAAATTACTGTATGGGAATAAAGTCTCCTGACCTCTACCCTGTAAATGGAACGTAGATGTTACCACTCTGGTAATGTTACTGCACAGAAGTGATGTCTACATCTGCTAGTATTGCATCTAAAGATTTCATCTGCATAACACTAAAAATGTAAGACTATGGCCTGGTCTTTCTGCATATGAGAAGGACTGCAGCCCATCACAACACAACTATGACCCTATTGCTATAAGGTAATATTCCATGACCCCTTGCTAGTACACAGTCATTTCAACAGAGATGATCACAGTCCTCAGCACCCAAGTCACTTATTTCAATTTAAGAAGAAACCCTTCCCACTAAACCCTTTAGGCAACTCATGGAGTTGCCCTGAAACAAAATTAAATACTTTATAGTAGAATCTACATTTTTAATACAAGCCCCAAATTTCTTGTAGTTAGTCTAGACAACAAAGGGAATAACCTAACACCACTCAAGGTAAAATTGTCCATGATGTATACCAAATCAGTTGGTGGGTCTCATCTTTTCTTTATAGTGCATCTACAAGAGCTGCTGGCTGCAGGTTGGCAATAGTAAAAGCAATGGGTTGTATCAGAAAATACATTATGCTTTTAAACAATTAATACTGTATCTAAATACACACCTGGAACAAATTTCTTCCAATTCTTAATGAGTTGTTTGGCTGTAGATATTACTTCCTCATCTGAAGAGGCTTTGCGCAGAGCGTTCACAGTCATCCCAATACGTGTTTTGGACAGCACCTGTAGTTTTTTTATATTCACTGTAGTACAACACAGTAACATTCAAACACTGTTTATCATTCAAGTTTTTATAGCAAATGACAACTACTTTAAACAATGAGCAGTTCTATACAAAAGAATATAAAAAATCATACAAACCTGAAAGTTTATTGGGAGTCCCTGCAGCACTTTCAAAATTTCTAGTGCCTGTGTTTGGTCCTGAAATGTGAAAAGTGCTATGAGAATCAGCTTCACTTCCTAATGATGGGTATACACAGTCTGGTTACACATTAAGATACTGTCAGGCCAATTTTAACAAGCTGAAAAAAGGGCATACAGAATACTGAGTATCATTCAAGAGAAAAAAAGATATATTCATTATCTTTTCAAACACACACTGTATGAGCAACACTATAAATTATATTATGCTATTAGTTTCAGGAGATATAACCGAATAATTTTGACATTTGGTCTTGTATGCAACTGGACAGTGTTTATACTAACTCGACAACATACTGTACCCCAATAGTTTATCAGATGCTTCATGGGTCCAGCCTTCAGATAAGTGGCAAAATGTGATAAGTAACATAGACCTTATAGTAGAGTCAAACTTGAACATTCAAGATATTCCACAGTAATTTCCCAGTTTCCACACTAAACTACCCAGCATCTTTTAGGTATATATGATGCAGAAAAACTCAACACAAAATCAATGTATATCTTTACACAGTAGCTTTCAGCCAAGTGTATTTTGTCAACAAAATATTCTAGTTCACTGAATTCTATTTGAAAAATACTAGAAGAAAAATATTTCACAGCCTCCACATGACTATCATGGTTTGACTAACTTGAAAGCCTGGAGTTCAGTTCAATCAAAAAAGCAAAAATTCCTTTTTCCATTTAATATCCTCTTCTTCATATTCTTTAACGTACGTCAATACCCAAGTACTTTCTCTCCCTCCTTGGATTTTTTCTGTTACTATCAAGCATTGATGAACTTCCAGCCTCTTCCACAACATTCCACATAATACTGAACACTTTAGAACTAATAGGTCAACATATAAGTGTTGTCACTGTCTGTCTCTATTTTTTTTCCTTCCTTCAACTAACCAAGGATATTTCAGGCACAGTTTTACAGACATCTTTTGATCATAAGGGAATATAGCAAGTTGGCTACAACTTATACATACAGTAGAAGCAACACAAAAATGCAACTGAAAAACAATCAATAATCTTTCAATAACCAAAATTATTCATATAATAAACAACAAATTTTCAACCAAAATCACACAAGTGTTTAATGTACTGTACTGTACTTTGTACTTTTCCACGATATACAAACATGTAAGCGTATTCCTCGGTGCAAACATTCTTTCCTTTGGCATCAGGAACTGCATGGTGTGCTTGAGGCAAGCAGCATCATCAGACTATTCTCTGCGTACCTCGACAGAAGTACAAACAGGAAGAGGCCAGGAAAGTCCTCACATTTTAGAAGTGTTGTAGGCATATACAGGGAGACACTGTTTGAAAAACACTCAGACAACCCTGTGTCACTACTTCCTGTGGGAGAATTCCCAACCACAGCTGAAGGAGAGCCATCATCAACTCAAAATGCAGGTATGCATTTACTTGAAGTCTGATGGAACTTCTTGGGAGAGGGCTTTTGAGACCTCCTCCTCTTCTTCCTATGGAAGGACAATGAGGCAGAAGATAAGGAGGAAGAGCTTGATGACAAGGAAGAGGAAACAGATTTGCTCGTGTTTTTTCACCTTACTCTATCTCCACACTCTTTTCTGGAAGCAGCATCAAAGGAGTACAACCTTTGACTGATACTATGGTGGTATCCCCACAGTTAAGACAACTGCTACAAGAAGCTAAACAGCACCTAGTTCCTTTGCAGAAATGGTAGCGGAACACAAGCGAAAGATGGATCACTTATAACACTTAGAATACCAAGAATACACCTCTGTCAGTACTCCAGCAAAGCCATCATCAAAGCACTGGTAGGTGTTGACAAACCGTGAACAAATACTGCTGTCTCACCAAGGGGAGCAGGTGCACCTTGCTCAGCAATGTCAGAGTGCAGGCTGACTGGCTACCCTCACAGTATCATCATCTTGCAAAAGATGACGGTAGACAGAGAAACAGACAAGTTCAGGAGGATGGAGCAGAAACAATTCAGAGGTATCAATGGCTGAATAATCCCTTTCAAAGAAATTGGTAGGCATCTTTTGGCTTTACTCTGATACTGCCCAACCTTTCCAATGCAAAGGAGATGAGCCAGCACATTCCTAACACCAATGAAGAACAACAAAGCTGGTTATATTTATACCAAGGACATAAAAGTGGGCAAACATCCACTTTTGTCCTCATACCTTTTGTTCTTCACAGTCAATGTCGATCAAAAACCAAAAACACCAGACATACAATAAATAAGATAAAAAGTTTGAACTTGATGGTCAATCAGAGCACAGTAACATGTCTAAACTCGACCAAGGTTCAACAACCAATTCTAGCTTGCACTATGGAATACACTTACATAAAAGGCAATGTTCTTCATTACCAAAAGAACAAGTATCAATTAATTTAGCTAATTATGTTATTCGTGAATGAAACAAAGGTTATCCTACAAGGCTAAAGGCTTAAATTTCATCCAGTCAATCTTGATTATTAAGTGCTCTTACAACCTGAACATGATAGTCCTACCAATTTAAATTAGGTTGTGTGAAAACTAATTCAATGTATATGACCAAATCAACACTGACAGAATAGTAATGTATTTATCTGAAATACTTTTGTTCATCATTTCAAGAAAAAATTATTTCTTTCAAATGAACCAAAACTAATCTAAACTGACAGTTCTTAGCCAAGTTAAGCTAATCAAAACACATTCAATCAGAATTAAACCTAAAGCTGTTTTTCTGAACAAGTAGGTTACATTTATTAATTAACAGGATATATTGTGCTGCAGTGAACAAAAAAAAAAGTTGAACCTGAACAACAGAGGTTTACACATCTACAGAAGTAGTCTTACCTTCAATTAAGTTTACAGAGGTTTAGGCACCTACGCAATTAGACTCAACACTGAATTCACCTAACGCCAGAATTAGGTTTCATTCGTCCCCCCCGTCTCCTAAGTCGATCCTAAAGTTTTCACGGAAGGATAAACACTAAAGTTATCAACAGGTTACCATGCTTGTAAGAGAAGTAAGGTAACTTATCAGTCAAAATTATTCTAGCCTTATTAACCAAATTACTTAATTATTACTGCAAATACAGTCCAAAACTATATTTCCTGTGAAGACCAGTTGTAGCCTAAGAAAATTAAATTATAAAATCTGCACTGACTCCCACTATAAAAATCCACTTGCTGGCATTTCACCCCAAACATAATTAACATCATAGCAGAATCATTCATACGTACAGACAAACAGCCCAAATTTGTTGAACGATATGGGTTAGTACAGGAGCATCAGTTTATTCATACAAATGTGTAAAGTTCACAATAAGATGTGTGTAGTGTACCTTATATTAATACAATGTTTTAATGTGTAGTGTACCTTATATAATTACAATGTTTTAATATGTCACAAAATACTTCAAGTTTAAATAATTATTTTTCGCTACATAGCACTTACAATAGGACTGCGATTTATCTACATTTTTTCTACTTCAAATGAAACTATACCTGGCATTCTCCAATTTAGCAGTGTCTATCATTTCCCTAATATGTCATAACTGTTATAAATCACTAGCTGATACTTTTGGTTTTATTAGCCATGAGAATTAATGATACTTTAATTTGGTTAAAGTCTGTATAATACCAAAGACCAGATGATAATCAAGTTGTTAATTCTGTTGTGTACTGTGACACTTTATTTAAACTATTCTTGATTTCATTCTCATTCACACTTATCTTCACTTGCACTCTGCTGTACACGGTGATAATGTCCTTGCTCACAATATACTCTGATGCTGTTATGGCAGCCATGCCAAACCTATATTAATTTTCAGTGAGCAAACTGGTAAAGACAACTTGTCTGCTTTTTCAGTAAAATGACTCGTCCAACTATTTAGCCTTAGGTGCAGACTAGTTTTATAGCCTAATACAAATTAGAAAACAGGCTTTGACTTCACGAGATGCCATGTTGAGAATTGGAAAGCTATATTAGTCAATTATCATCCTAAACAAACTTCACAGACCAAAAATAGCCAAGAAGCATTAAGCAATCTTTTTTCACAGTTACATTTGCGCACTGGTAGATACGACCTCACTTCACTTTTATTTCCATCGGTGATCTCTGATTTTGATCAAATATGCAATACAATAAATAGTTCATCAGAATAAAATGTGAAAAACACTGCAAACCCACAAACATCCAAAGTACATTTATATACAGGAAATATATAAATGGTAGGCATAAAAACAAAAAAACCTGCTGGTGTCCACATCTAGAAAATATAACTGTCCTCTTTGCAGCCTCGTGTAAATTTCTGTATACATTTTATATGCCTATAGCACATAAACTGTATATGGGCTATTTATCATAATTTTCTTTGTGACACCAAGAAATGACTATCCTCTTTGTAGCCTGGCGTAAAGTTTTGTAAACATTATACAGGTCTATTGCATATTATCTGTATATGGGCTATTTACAGCAATTTTTTCAGGATGTGGATGTTGTTGGTAATGATGATTTAACAAAATTTGTTACAAAAATATTATATTTTTTCCCTTTTATATATATATATATATATATATATATATATATATATATATATATATATATATATATATATAATTTACATGTCTTAAGACCTTGTAACAATTCAGGGTATTGATGGTCACAAATTGAGGATCTAAGATGGAAATAAAAGCAGATGAGATCACTTTATGAGTTGGGTATATATATATATATATATATATATATATATATATATATATATATATATATATATATATATATATATATATATATATATATATATATATATATATATTATATATATATATATATACACATATATTATATATATAATTTACATGTCTTAAGACCTTGTAACAATTCAGGATATTGCTGGTCACAAATTGAGGATCTAAGATGGAAATAAAAGCAGATGAGATCACTTTATGAGTGGGGTACGATCACTTGTCCTGGGTCAGGACAAGTTGAAGTGGTTGGCGAGATAAGTGGGCTGGGAGCAGGACTACCCTAGGCTAGAGCCGAATGTCCATCACTGCACTAAATAACATTTCACTATAATGATAACTGGCCTCGTTGTGTCCTTGGCTAAAAAGTAACAACTTTGGTCAACATCACTTTCCCAAACTGCTTGTAGGCTAGCTCAAGATAATATTACTTTGCACAAAAATAAAACTTAATATCACTCTGCACGAAAATAATGAACGTCATTAGGATAAGGAGGCCTTGTTAATAGCCTAGACCTCAACCTCCAGTAGGCTAGCAAGTAGCCAATATTCAAAGCCCAGTCCTAATACCGACGTCATTCAAATTTGGCCAAACTGCTTTACAAAACGTTAGGCCTTTAACTAAGCTAATGACAATTAGCAAAGAACTGTGGCCCAAAAGGCCTGGTATTATTCTCTTGACATGGATTACAGTTCACCTGACGCCTTCGCAGATCATCATTCTTCGAAACTGTCAGCCCCATTCACGTCACGATTTCACCAAAAACCCCGAAATTCGACATCAAAACCCCCTGGCTGGCAACGTTCCAACCCCCAAAGGTGACCGCCCCCACCTTAAGGGATAAGAGTCCGATAAGGGGTCTCATTGAGGCCCGAAATGGCCTGGGCTCTCCCCCGAAACTGCCCATGCACTCCTTTCAACTCCGCCTAAGTGACATGAACACAAAAGCATCTGGGTCCCTTCGCACACACACACTCGTATACAAGGGCACACTTATCCACTAACACCGTCGCTGGACGTCATCTTGTCCAGCTTCTTCTTGATGCGGAGGACCTCCTCTTCGCAGCCCATGATTCTCAACGGCGAAAATGGGAGTCCGAGATTTAAGTCAGGAAAAGCTTGGTCCTGCAGCGTAACGCTCTCGTCAGGAGACGCCGGCGACGACTGTTGTCATTCGGACAACAAGAGATGATTCAAGGGGGAAACCCCGCGGACGGAGGGGATGTTACGCGCGCGAAACCAGTCACTAGATGGCGGGGAGTCGAATGTTCGATGGATGCGAGAGGACGTGGTTTTTTCTTCGGATATTTAGTCAGTTCAAGGTTTTCAACCGTAAAATGAACTTGTAATCAACTGCCTCTCTTACCTTTGAAGTATAAAAAAATAAACATTCTCATTCCGAACGGATCTTGCTTTAAAAATGGGTTATGTGTGCGGGGGTGAGTTTAATGAAGATCGGAATTCAAGACGGAGCTTCCAAACAAGCGCTAGGTGGCGCTTGCTTTATTTCCGCCAAAAACTAGATATAGCAGCCACTTGCGTCTTAAAAATAACAATTCCGTAAAAGGGATAACTAAAGTAATATGCAAAACGTCTTTCTTTTTTTATAAAAATCTTTTATATAAAGCATTTTTAATTTGGGGAACAATCTGTACTGAACAGTCAGTTCTCCCATTAAAAGCAAATGAGAATTTACAAAGTACTTTTAAATAATAAAATCTGTCTCTTCTGATGATATACTTCTTTCGTTCTTAATCTCATCCTGTCGAAATCGTAACCTTCCCTTATAGCTAGGTAAGAAGAGTATAAAGAACAGTCATGACAGCACCAGCTCACCATCTGCAGAAAAAAGCACGAATTCTTAATGCGCATAACCTTTGCCATTATCACTGGCTTGTGCTCATAAAGTTTGAAGCATTTTGATTTCTTACATCACTCATTACTAGACTCTTCATGATCTAATGGTGATATATTCATTCCAGCAAATCTGTGTAAAATAACAAACACAAAATATTTGCGTTTCAGTACTTATCTTTCCAATGATAGCTACCGAGAAGATGGCTTTAAACATCTCTCTCTCTCTCTCTCTCTCTCTCTCTCTCTCTCTCTCTCTCTTCCCGAATCAAAATAAACTACGCCAAGCCGCGCCAAAGCCCTACCGTAAAATTAGTTTAGGCCTATCGAAATAGCTTGATTACAAATGCTTAGGTCTATTGGAATACGTTGGCTGCAAAAACTTTTATCTATCAGTATAGCTTGGCCAAGAAATGCATGTGTCTTTAAGATGGTCAAGTTCCAAAGGCTGTGATTTGATGTAGTGATTTAGCTGCACAGGCTCTAGGCTTTAGCCTATTAAAATGGTTTAGAATATTAGTTTACCTGCAAAGGCTAAATGAAATGGCTTAGTTACGAAAAATATGGTTGCCTAAATGGCGTCCTCGTGCTTTTTTTCAATTTTATATTCTCAGTTTATTCATGTAAACCAAAATTCTCATCATCAGCCCGTTGACTCTCCTTATGAAAGAAAGACAAATTATATCCATTTTTCAAGAGCTCGCCGTAGTCTCAATAGTTTCTTGTCCCTTTTCTTCTTCTTTGCAGATCCCTGAATCATATGCCTAGTCCACACTTTCTTAACTCTTGTAACTTGTAAGCACTTCATAATCTGAGCACTTTAACAACAACTTACAGTATTTTAAACATTGGTGGCAAGGCGGTGTTACACCAGAGTGATTACTGTGTGTGAGTGTTTCTCTTTTTTTAAATATGCCACAAGACTCTACCAATTAGCTTCTATTTGGTGATAAAAGTGAATACAGAATGTGTAGCCTATATTGTATGTTCCTGTTCATGTGACGCCACATTAAATACAAGATTAGTCTGGTATTTCTCGTTTATTTACCTCTAAGTCCGGAAACTGTGGCAACGATCAATTAGAGTCGTTTAGTCTCCTGAAAGCTGATATAGCCTTGAATACAGATTTATTAGAGCCCTTATCAAATGAAAAGTTATTTGTGACTCTTCGTATGAAAACACCGAGTGAAGTCGTTAGGATATACGAGCTGGCTGGTTTTCTGGTTTAGATTAAGCTGTTTTATGTATAGAGACGGCCCTAATGTGGCTGAGTGCTAAAACGTAGAAATGTGGCCTCCGGTGTGAAAGTTTTCATGCACAACATGATCAGGTGGAGAAGTGGCGTCTTCATTTTACTGTCTGCCACACCAAGTGTGGAAAAAATTTTTCACACTCTTTTTGGGGTTTATTGTGTTTAAATATATTTTTTCTTATATCATGTGATTCATTGACTTATATTCTTAGTCATTTGCGTATTTATATGTATGTTCATATAATAACGACTGAATATAAGAACTATCAAAGAATAGTTGTTTCCGTCCCAATGCAAGAAGCAGTATAGAAGTCCATTGACCGATGTCTTGAGTAATATGTGAAATGCAGACAATAACAACGACAGCTCTAGGTTTCCGACTAATTAAGGTAATTCATATCTATTTAGAATTCTTTTAATAAATGTAAAAGTAACTGTGATTAACTTGATAATGGAAGTTCTTTGCAAAGTGATATTGCAAATGCGTTTAATGTTTAGATCTATATATAATAGTCTCATTACCATTGAAGTTGTTGGATGTCAATAGACCACGTGATGGTAAACATTTGGGTTTTTCGTTTAACATATGTTTACGCAAATGATCTTTAGGCAGTAAAGAAAAGCATGTATTTTTTTTATGTATACGTTAGATTTTACGATGATTGAATGAATATAAAATTTAGGCGAGAGTGGAAGTCAGTGGTATGGAAATGTGGCACCACTTACCTGGCCCCCGGAAGTATAATTATGAGGCCTGGTGTGGATGCATCTGAACTCCTTCACCCAGCAGAGACAGTAAGTTGCTGATTACATTCAATCAATTATATATATATATATATATATATATATATATATATATATATATATATATATATATATATATATATATATATGTGTGTGTGTGTGTGTGTGTGTGTGTGTGTGTGTGTGTGTATGTATGTAAGTATATTATTTTTCTTATTGTCGATTTATTTGTATTTATTGGTGATTTATATGGGTACAACTTGTTTCTCCTTTTTTTTTTTTTTTTTTTTTGGAAGGCATCGTAGTAAAAATAGTGTTCTAGGCTTGTTCCTTGAATGTCCCAGCAGTGGGCCATCAGGTCCAGATTTTTCTTAGGCAAGGACCAAGGACGGAGTACAAAGAAAGGCAGAAAGGTGACCGGTGCGAGTTCGCCACTTGATATCCTTGGCAACTTTACTGCACGGTACTCCGAAGAATCACATAGGCTTCGTAGCCTTGACCTTTGGTATTCAAGTATATCTCCACATCCATAGGCTTAGTGTGCGTAGAAGTACTTGAGTGCCAAGGGTAACTTACAACTAGGCCTATGTCTGCCGAGTTTCACACAATGAGGTGCGGTAAGGAGTACAGACAATGTGGACAGATTTTATCTGTCAGTTCTTTACCGATCAAGGTCCATAGTAAAAACTCGCTGGATATTGTTCCTGGTGACAGCTATCGAGACACTATGATAATACTCGCATCTTGGAGTGGTCTACGGGCTACGGAGGAGTTCAACTCTGTAAGAGCAGAATAAAAGAAAAAAAACTAAAAACATCACTGTCATTACTTTTATTCTAATTTACGATCTCTTTATGTTACAACAAACGTAGTTGCGGATATCGCACGTCATTCCGTTTCAGTAAACCGTTTCAAATTTACCGCAGGACAGGAAATGTTTTTTCGCGGGTCGAGCCACTCTAGCTTACTAGAACGTTCTTCCTTTGTGCTCGGTTATGCTTCGTTTTCTGTTCGCTGGTAGCTAAGGAAAACGATCAAAATACCATTCGATTCATAGAAAACGAGTTCAGATATTCAAATTTTGGGGGAGTTTTGTTCGTTGAAAAGCGACTTGAGCTTGTAAGGAATATACGCTCTTGAAATATTTTGCGTGAAACCACGAAACGAACCACCTACAACAAGGCTAATTTGAAAGACTGACATCTTTAACTGCAACACATTGCTTAGATTTTATTACTGTAACACGTAGCAGCACTGTCATGGTAGATTAAAGTCGTTACGAAATCGATTTAGCATAATTCATCCTCACAGGGTAACGATAATCTCCTCTTCTGATGTAGCGAAAATATTAAACTCTGAAATATGGCTGGTCTTACCTGCTGTGTCCTTATGGAACATACCGTCGCTTGGAAGCCCAGGATCAATGGCGATCGATGTGCGTTTCTTACCGGTTTCTACGTTTAAAAAATGACGTTAAAAAAAACTTTCAACCGCAATTTCAGAGGGCATCAGGGAATTTCCTGTCACTACTATTGCAGTTTCGGTGTATGGATTAGATTAGAGTAAAGAGGCTACCTGGTGTTAATAAATAACGTAAGATTCTTGAAATAAACATGGTATTTAAAGTTAATCTAGACATCTAGACCTACTTCCTCTTTTTTTTCGTTGTTGTTTTTGCTTTTTTTTTGGTCATATTCTCTTGTGTAAACTGGATTAGTAAGACAACACTGTTTTATTTTACTTTCAAAGAATTTGGAAACATAACAAAGAATATAAATAATAATAATAATGTGAAACATCAGTTGTTATTTCGCAACGGTCTTCCTAATAACAATGACATTAACCTCTAGCTACTAGTCTTGTTAATTAATAGCGTCAGCCAAGAGAATATCATAAGAATCAGTGAACCCGTAAAATAATTTGGTAATTGTATCATGTATTATACTGCTCTGCATTTTCTCGTTTAAGATTTTGTGATGGTAGTCATTGCTCGCTGACTGTATTACGTCTAGAATTAATGAATATATAACAATTAGGTTTCATACAATACGATTATGTTGTTCAAGTAATATGCGACTTTTTGGTGATGAATTTGTGCCACAGATGGCAGCTGAGAGAGAGAGAAAGAGAATATCTGATGTATAGTTTCATCTCATGGGGTGAAAATTGCCTCGCTGAAGTCATTGGCATACCGGAGGTTGTTGGGAGTCACTCGGTTAATACGGTCAACTGAGAATGAATTTGATCTGATATGCTTCCTTATAAATATTGAAAATTTATGTCAAAAAATTACTTTCTTTTAATGCTCGTTAGAATTTGTTGTAGAGATGAGGATGATGAGGTGGATGTGCGGAGTCACAAGGAGTGAAAGGATTAGAAATGAATTTATTAGAGGAGCAGTTAAGGTAGCCGAAGTCTCGAAAAAGGCCCAGGAAAGAAGACTACATTGCTTTGGTCCTGTCAGGCGGAGAGAAGATCATGTATGTAAAAAAGTTATGAGTATGGAGGTGGAGGGAAGGAGAAGGCTTAGATGGAAGGATAAAGTATGGAATGACATGCGGAAGAAAGGTCTAAGAAGCAGGATGCACTATAGACAGAGGAAGGTGGAGAATGCTGATAGGAAACAGCAACCCTGTATAGAAATGGGCAAAGCTGAAGATAACGATGAATTTTCGTTAGAACTGATCTCTCTTCCGTGGTTATCCAGGTGTTCCTTGATACTTCTGCTTTAGTTCTCTTCAGGGATAAAGGAGAGGATTTTCTTAAAAAAAAATGAAAATCAGATTGCGTACAATTTTTTGTTAGCAGTGAACACAATTCACAATATCAAAACTGTATCAGTCGTAATTCTTATACTGTAGAGATAAAATCAGGTCAGGGGTTGAAAATAAAATACCATCTAAATCTACCACATTTATTGAGAGAGAGAATAAATTAACAGTCACAGTAAATAAAAAAATGAGGGTAGGATTGACAATGATTACAATAAAGTGTTTTTTTTTATTTTTTGTCTTGATGCCTGGTGAAAACATAAAATTATTTTTCAAGGTCAGGCTGAATTACCATGAAAAAATGTTAACAAATTAGAAAAATAAAAAAAAGTACCAAAAATGCTATAATAATGAATAGAGGATACAGTGAAAATGATTAGTCATAGTACTATGATGAAAAGCCCAAAAAAAAAAAAGCTCCTCGCTGCTTTTGTGGCATAGTACTGTATGTGAAGTTTGTAACCTGTAATGCCACATACTCTATGATGGCATAGTAGAAATAGTATTTACAATGATTTTCAAAATATGGTAATGGGGAGGAAAACATCATTAGCTGCCTGGATCACAGAAAGAATTAGGCGACATCGACAGCCGAACAATCTGATGATGATGTGGAATTTCTTTCGAGAGACTGATGAATAAAATATATCTAAATCAGCACAAAGAATTTCACTAAGATGAATTTGAAATGGAAGTCAACAAGCAGATAAATTGGGTAATATGGTTTCAAATGCAGAAGGGAATATTGATTAAATTACAGACAGGTTCAAACAGAAGAAAGCGAAAATACTTCAGTTCTGATACTAGTTGATCCTAAAGCAAAAAAGTAAGGTAAAAAAAGAAAAAGATTATGTCAGCGACTCGTAAAATTCTAACTGAATATAGAAAGTAGGTAAAAGTTGGGCACTTACGTGGTTATAAGACGAACCAACGTTACAAGCTGGAAAAATGTGAAGAAATAAATATCACAACTGATGACAAAGGAGAGAAAAAAAAAGACTACAAAGCTTTCGATGAAGGAAGTAGAAGTTCATAGAACTGATCTGGCAAAAGAGAAGATGACTGCAAGCACTCTGCAGCGCAGAAAGGTCTAATAGAGACAGTACGTAATAAAATACTTTAATCACCCGTGATAGGGTGCAGATCATGCCAGAAGTACAAAGAAGAAGCAAAAATAATATACAAAATGATCATGAAAATCAACAGTGAATTAAATAAAATGACTAAATCTGAAATGAACTGACTAACGCGAGAGAACGTACAGGAAATGATATGATAATTCCAGTAGATAAAAATATTACCAAAAGAAAACAAGTACACACAGAAGTATGTACTACTATATAGCTTGATGAAGTGAACATTCAACAAAGACAGCGAAAAAAAGGACCTTTATTCACAAGAAACCAAACAATTATTATTATTCTGTATAAGGTCCACAATAATGTATCAATAGAACGTGAGACTTTATAAAAATGTATAAAAATCTTTCGAACCCTATCCTGGGTTCATCTTCAGTCCAACTGAGTGATCAAAACATAAAATATGACGAGGTAAACCTCCGAAAAGATAGATGGCGATGGTCGTCAGCTCCGCCAACGGTCACGTCAATGAAGGAAATGGTCAACCGCCCAAATAGGTAATTTCATCTCCTCTGTCTCACATTCTGTTCATACATTATTGTGGACCTTATACAAAATTACCAGTTCTCGGCATTGAGAGTTCTACACAATTATTATTATTATATTCAGGAGGTGAACCCCATTCATATGAAAAGGCTTACGAGGACCATTGATTTGAAATTCAAGCTTCCGAAGTTTATGGTGTTCATTCGAAGGAAATTACGAAAGATAATGCGAAATGCAGAAAGAACAGATCATTCGAAGGAAATTACAAAAGGTATTGCGAAATGCAAAAAGAAGAGATCAGCTATTTAGAAAACAAAGATAAATTAACAAATCAATACATCAACAGACAGAAATGTAAATACATTATTAAAAGTACAAGGAGAATTGTTTTAAGGTTGTAATGGATTGCATCTTCGCTTGAACTTGCCTAAAAAGTTGTCAACGAACTTAAATATAGAGTTTAGGCCAAAGGCCAAGCGCTGTGACCCTTGAGGTCATTCAGCGCTGAAAGGAAAATTGAGAGGAAAACCTCGCAGTTGCACTATGAAATAATCGTTAGGAGAGGATGGCTAGCAAGATGGAAGAGAATATGAAATGAAGCACAGTAAAAGGAATGATACGGGTTGCAGTTAGGGGCCGAAGGGAGGACGTAGCAAGGAACCTAAGTAATGTCTACAGTGCACCCCGTGAGATGCACTGACGGTACTATCCCCCCCACCTACGGCCCAATGAACTTCAAAAAAAAAAAAGACGTGAAAACTCGAAGACATCTGGGAAAACAATAAAGACATTGGAGAACAATTTATTCTAGAAAACTACCTAAAATGTAATAGACATATACTGTACATCAGGTGGCCCGAACGAGAAATAAAAGGAGAATCTAGAAAAATAAATAACGAGGATGATGATACTGATGATGATGATGATGATGATCTCATCTGCAGCATCTAGTGCGACATTGGGAGCTCCAGACTTTGCAGCTGAAAATAGAAAAGAAAAATAAAAATCAGAAAAATTACTGAAAATGAAAGAAAAGAAATAAAAATCAGAAAAATTTATTTTTATAGAATTCCAGATTCTGGAGTCAAGACGATGCAACAGAGAAAATTTAGTTTTTGAGCTGATTAACAGCTCTCCTAGGGCTGGCCCGAAGGATTAGACTTATTCTACGTGGCTAAGAGTTACTTAGCAACGGGACCTACACTTATTGTGGAATGAACCACATTATAGCGAGAAATGAATTTCTATCACCAGAAATAAATTTCTCTAACTCTTCATCAGCTGGTCGGGGAATTGAACTCCGGTCCAGAACGACAGTCTGAAGCTCAAGATTCACCCAAAGAAGGGCTAGAGAGAGAGAGAGAGAGAGAGAGAGAGAGAGAGAGAGAGAGAGAGAGAGAGAGAGAGAGAGAGAGAGAGAGATAACGGATATCAGTCTCAAGAGTAAGTCTATTTTAATTCAGAATAGGGAAAATAATGAACAGAAATTCAAGTTAAGAAGGATCTCCTGACTTCAGAAAAAGGAAATACTATGACACATTCTGTACTTTGAGAAAAGAAAAGCGGAAACTTATCAAAAATAAACAATTTTAAAGCGACAGTTGTAGAAGAACAGAGTAAATAAAAATCGACGTTACAAAAGGAAATAAGACAAAGATAAGAGAAGTAAAATTATATTTCGAAGTAAAATTAAAGAGATGACTCCATAAATTAAAATAGATAAGAAAAGTCCTCTACGTACAAAAAAAAAAAAAAAAAAAAAAATTCTTAATTTGGCAGAAATAAAAGTTTAAACCTCGAGTTTGATGTTACAAAATAAAGGATAACTTTTTTTACTTGAAAGAGATTAGACAAATATAACAGCCACTGACTACTAGTAGATTGAAAAAAAAAAAGTTAACAGTAATGGAGAGAGAGAGAGAGAGAGAGAGAGAGAGAGAGAGAGAGAGAGAGAGAGAGAGAGAGAGAGAGAGAGATTATCATACATTTAATCGATGTAGAAATATCAAACTCAACATACGAAGAGAAAACAAAAGAGAAATTTTAGGAGAAACAATACCTCGAACCAGAACATTGGAACACCATCAAACTCACCGAGGCTGAGTAGGACCTAACGACGAGGATGAAGTAAGTCTGAATGATAGCGACCGCAAAGAAGATGACGCCTTCCATGACCAATGAGGACAGGAGGATGACGAAGATACCCAGGAAGACTGTTAGGATGATGGTGACCATCGTCGTCCACACCCAGGCGAGGACGAAGCGATTTTGCTCCTGCAGGAAGACGAGAATCAAGACTTAAAATCTTGTTTAGGTTCGCAGTTGATTTAAACGTAAAAAGTGTTGTATCTGTTTACAGACGATGTTAATCTTTGGAGAGTTGCTAAAATGATAACTAGAGATAGAAAACTCCCAAAATAACTCACTTTCTTTATGCCGTGGATGAGAAGTGCTACCAGGATAATGTTGACAATGTTAATAGCAACGTTCAGCCAACCTCCCGCCAAACCTGGAGAAGAAGAAGAATGTGATCAGCAGCTTTTTTTTGTAAAATATAGAATAGTATTAGAAGGAAATTCATCAACGAAGAAAGAAAGAAACGCTGAATAACCATGAATAATTAGAAAGAACAGATGAATAAGGGAGAAGTGAAGGTGATTTTTGTTAATGTTCGTATAGCTTACCGTTAAGTCCAGCAAAGATGCTAAGTCCTAGGCCAATCAAACCGAGTATCTGAAAAACAGAATGAAAACGGGACATCAGAAGTAGTGAGGTGTACTAAAGAACATTATTTGAAACCAAATCATATACTAGAATCATTGACTGATTATGCTCAGAACGAGAGTGAAGAAAAAAATTCGAAAACTGCAGTAGTAGGGAATTGTCTCTGAAACGGCTCCGTAAACAGTAACTCACCAAACTGAGGATGGCGACGATGAGCGATCCTATTCGCAGGGAACATCCACAACAGCAGGTCTTGAGGAGTAACTTTTTGTCTGCCATCTTCTCTTCTAGTGCTGGAAGATGGATTTTTTCTTTAGATAGCGAGAAGTGATATGAAATAGACTGTAAACCGTAAGGTGTATGGTAATGAAACTTAAAACGAGCAGAAACAGAGGCTGCAAAGGAATTTTTACTCCATTAGCGGAGAGCAGTGGCGTCGATATTGTGGGGCTGGGGGAGGGGCATTAAGTTGATGGGTCCCCACTGCCCCCCATGTTGAAATTCCCTTTGCAGCTAAACTTTAACCCTTACAATATTTGATACACATTTGCATATAGTAAGGGCTGAAAATTAATTGAAAACTGAGCTCTATAATTTCAATTACAGGTTTACTAATTACTAATACTATTATTTTCCTTCATTCACATGGATATATGCATTCGAGAATAGTATACTCTACTAATTACAGAGCCCCAAAAATATCTTGGCTCCACCTAGGCCCACCTACTGATGGAATGCTAGCTACGCCACTGGCTGAGAGTAATTGGGTATAGATTTAAAACTTCAAATAAATTAAAGAGAAAAACAACACATACACATGAGCTGGTAACCGTACACCATTTTCCGAGTTGCGATTACAATAGAGCTGCACTTGTGAGAGACATCAGTATTAAGAATGACGAAAGAAAAAAAAAATCTGATCTATTTTGTGAATAAGGGTGCGATTAAATGTCGATTAATTATTGATCCTCGAATGAAATAAGAAGTATTAGGCGCCATAGAAACCAGATAGATGACTATTTTACAGGGTTCCTGAGACACGTCGTTAATGGGAAATATAATAGAATACGAATTGAGAGATAATACGCGAATGGAAAAAAATCCATGGCTTATTAAAACGGAGATATACTTTAGACGCAAATGTTCCACGCACCACAGTTGTCCCCGTAGGATGTTAGTGCCGTCAGTGCACCTCACGTGGTGCACTATAGGCATCGTCATAGGCAGTGGCGTCATTTCAGATGTTTCTTTGGGGGGCGGGGGAAGGGGGCAAAGGTTTAGGACTTTATGGTATGGGTGGGGTGGCGAGCTAAGCGAGCCCTATCTGCTGGAGGTAGGGGGGCCGCTGTAAGCCGCCCTACCACTCCCGAGAAATTTTTGGAAATTTTAAGCCATATAAGAGCTGTATTAAGTTAATAAAGCAGCAAAAAGGTGTGCCACACACACAATTATATATACATATACTATATATATATATATATATATATATATATATATATTAGTCACATAAAACTAGAAATAGGAATGTAGGAATGACAATATAGGAGTAAAGAGATAGTCTGGTTCTAGTACGCACGGGATATTAAGTGTAAAGTAAATTTATCTTTTATTAGAAAATAAAACATAAATCACGAAATAACAAAGGAAAGATGCTAAAACTCATGAAAAATAGCGAGATCTAGCCAACATTAGGCAACACTGCTTCTACCTCATCCTGTCTCGTGCACTCGTTGACAAACTAGAGCGCGATCAAGTCTCGGCCGTTTCAACCGGAGGCCCCTCTCCAGTCTCCATCCCCAAACACACGCACACATACACAAACACCTTGGAGTGAATTTTACTTATTATTATTATTATTATTATTATTATTATTATTATTATTATTATTTCAAAGGCTAGGGGGGCAAACCAAGTCTTGTGGTGGGGGAGCCATCAGTGTCTTGAGGGGGGCAAGTGCGCCACCCCAAATGACGCCCCTGGTCATAAGGCGTTTTCAGCATCCGTTTGGCTGCCAACCCTAACTGCACGCACTTCTTAGTCTTTTACTTTACACCCTTCATTTCACTCTCTCTTTAAATCATGAGCTGAAACCCCTCACAGACACAGGCAGCACACTTTCAACCCAAGAGAGACTCCAAAGGGAAATCAGCCTGGAGGAAGAGAGACAAGATACAGGGAGAGGAGGGAAATAAATATGTGGAAACAGAAAATAAAACCGATAAACCTGGAATTCAAGGGACGTCAGCAGAGAGCAGGAATGAATTTGCTTCTCGCTTAAACATTTGGAAAGTCGAGTGTACCTTAGTTTAAACCAGACCACTGAGGAGCTGATTAACAGCTCTCCTAGGGCTGGCCCGAAGGATTAGACTTTATTTTACGTAGCTAAGAATCAATTTGGAAATCAGAAAATTCCTCAACTGCACTCGGTAAACTATTCCACATTTCGGTTGTAGCCACGATGAAACTCTTAGCAAACTTGAGTTTTACCTTGCAGGCTACAACTAAAATGTGGAAAATTCTACCTAGTGCAGTTGCGGAATTTCCTGATCTTCAATAATCCTTCAATCTTGCTGTCCAACCTCTCCAACCCCCCTCTTTTCACTGTCTTAAACAAGTTAACACCTGTGTGCAATGCGTTGAGTCAAAGATTATCTATCAAGGGGCTCACACATGGCTACCTGTAGTCCTTTGATGTTCTGTTTACTTATCTATTCGTATCTCTTTCGTAATATTATGTCTTCTTCTTCTTCTTCAGTGTACCGTATCTTCCAAAACATTGGTGATAATTGCTTTCCTTTCTTGTTACACACACACACACACACACACACACACACACATATATATATATATATATATATATATATATATATATATATATATATATATATATATATATATATATATATATATAACTGAATCAATGAACGTGATGAATATATAAATAAGGCAATGCCACAAAGGAAGAGAAACGACGGAGTGGTGCTAGGCCTTTCGACTTCTTGCCCTTTACTTAGCTAAGCAAAGAACAATAAGTCGAAAGGCCTAGCACCACCCGTCGTTTATCTTTCCTTCGTGGAATTGCCTTTTATATATATATATATATATATATATATATATATATATATATATATTATAAGTTAAGTATATCTTTATATATATATATATATATATATATATATATATATATATATATATATATATATATATATATATATATAAATAGATACATATATATATATATATATATATATATATATATATATATATATATATATATATATATATATATAACTAAATCGATAATCAATGACACTCAAACATAACAACCGACTAACCTCGTACAATAAATCCTCTTCAGACAAGGAGCAACGCCTTCACAAACCGCTGTCGTCACAGAACTAACGTAACTGGCACGAGAGGAAGGTGAGAGGGCGTCACTTATAGCCTGAAAACATCGTAGAAAACAGGTTACCACGAATTTAAGAACCTTACAAATTTCCACGCGCGTATAACGAAGAAAATTGCTAAATAGGAAAGGGAAAACTATCTTGGGGTTCGGGCTTCCGCTCCCGATACGTCACGAGTGACGTCGGAAGTCTCAGGGATAGGTCGGGGTTTGAATTCTACCCACTCCCCAGCGAATCGCTTCCTGCCGCCTTGAAAATATTGCTTCCGTATCCGAATGACCGCGAAAAGGAACTGCAGTAACTTGTGCCGTTATGAAAGGTATGGATAAAGTACCCGTATGACTCATCGACCTTGAAAGTTTCGGCGAAGCCTCCGCGGTTTAGGCTTGTACCCCTTTGTTTACGATGTTTAGGCTCTGTACCCTTCTTTTAGTCATAAAATAAGCCTGACATCCCACTCGAAATTGCTTTTCGACATTTTTTTGCGACACTGCTTGTCGATTAGAGAAATAACTACAAAAATAGACACAGTGATGCTAAAACTAAATATATTATTACCGTAGAAACGAACACTAAAGTCATAACGAAAGTTAATGAAATGAAACGTTGAATATTTGAAGGGATGTTAAATCCTTCATTGAAGACAAGAAAAAGAAACTACATCCTCCGAGAGTATCACTCTTGTGTTGCGTGAATGGAAAATTGTTTTTGTTGAAGAATGGTGCAAGTCAGGAAAGAAAGTACAGGATTCCGAAAGTGAATTCCGGCATAACCTTGTCTCTCTGGGCTACTGACTACTGAGCCCCTCCGCCCTCTCTTTCTCTCTGTCTTTATTGTCCATAATGTATATACTGTATATATATATATATATATATATATGTATATATATTTATTTATATGTATATATATTATATACATATATATTTATTTATATGTATATATATATATATATATATATATATATGGAGGGAGAGAGAGAGATAAATTGATTTTACGTTCGAAACCTCCTGAGATAGAGAAATAACGACCTTTTATAATGGAATTCTTAGCACGTACTGCATTTGAAAGCCTTCAACCTCAAGCAGGAGTTGGTGATCTCTCTCTCTGTCTTGCTTTAGTGACTACAGGAAATGGCATACACGTTTAGCTAGGCTGAATATGGCTGTGACTCATCAGTTAGTGGACGGGTGACCTAGAATTTGCAGATTCCTTTGGGAAATAAGTCTCATTAACATCAACTAAAGTAGGACACGGAGTTTGGAAGCTCATCCAGAATTATTTGGTGAAATCCGGAGTGGCGGCATCGTCTGGAGCCATCCGCTCTAAAGGATAAACACGTCTCTCTCTCTCTCTCTCTCTCTCTCTCTCTCTCTCTCTCTCTCTCTCTCTCTCTATATATATATATATATATGTGTGTGTGTGTGTGTGTGTGTGTGGGTGCTAATTTGGCTTGTTATTTACGCGTCACCTACCGTGAGGTGCTAGTAGGCCTACTAAACACCGTACGGTAAATGTAAAGTAAACGGCCGCACGAAGATATCGTTTATTTATTAATATAATTTGACGACCACACAATATTGAAATGGGTGTGTATAATGCTTTGATCCCCGAGGGGCTATAGTACTAAACACGGCGTCCCAAGGAGCTTCCGCCATGTTTAGTACTAGCACCTCGTAGTAGGTGACTCGTAGATAACAAGCCCAAGTAGCACCGTGTGTGTGTGTGTGCGTGTGTGTGTAAGACTATAAGACAACTCATCATTGTCATTTTCGTAATTCGATATTGTGAGCGAGAGTGTAACTAAAATTTTTGTGTAAAGTTAGCAAACCACTTTCATAAATCTTCCAAAGGCTACATAACGTTAGTTTTAACATTCGTTTAAATTTCTAATGATTTCGCAGAACGATAATGAATTTCACAACAAAAGGAATTTAACTGAAGTCTCTCTCTCTCTCTCTCTCTCTCTCTCTCTCACAAAAACACACGCCCATTTCCCTTATCCACATAATTGAAAACGAGATACCAACACTTTAATGAAAATCAACCATTCATTTTAACTTTATCCTCTATACAATCCTTCCTCTTATAGACTTTTCCAAAACTGAAACAAGTCATAATATATCCCTATAACCCAACCACCGTCCACAAAAAAACCGCACAAATAAACCGCAAAATTCAAATATTGTCTCTCGAGAAACCCAGCTCCCGATAACGGACCTGCGTAGTATCAGCCCATCCTTAGCGCGGTTTTTCTAGACCGAGTCTAGGCCGAGGCCTTTAGCAACAACGGTCTTCGGGTATCTTTCACACGAGGACTTTGACCAGAAGGATGTCCGATTATCGCATTTCAGGACGGATGTTATTAGTCAACAAGGACTTGACCCATTACGAGGGTGCGGCGTTGATTTCCGAAAGGATACAGCGGTCAGGTTGGATGTTGTATTCTTGGTGAACGGAATTTCTCTTCAGTTTCCGTGAATGTGGTATTTTTGTTTGTATTACTCATGCGCGAGTATTTATGTGTTTTACTTGTTTGTATAATGCTATCTGTTGTTGAATGTGATATTCACTGTTCTTATGATTATTATATTTTATATGTTTAAGTAAAACGCACTTTGAAGCTCTTTGCATAAGTGCTGAATCCAGTGTGTAGCAGAGATGGCATTAATATGAGTAAAGCACAGATGACATGAACATGAGTAGAGCAGAAATGACATGGATATGAGTAGGGCAGAGATGGCATTAATATGAGTAGAGCAGAGATGACGTGAACATGAGCAGAGCAGAAATGATATGGATATGAGTAGAACAGAGATGGCGTAAATATGAGTAGAGCAGAAATGACGTGAATATTAGTAGAGCAGAGATGACGTGAATATGAGTAGAACAGAAATGACGTGAATATGAGTAGAGCGGAGACGACATGAATAAGAGGAGAGCAGAGATGACATGAATATGAGTAGAGCAAAGATGACATGAAATGAGTAGAGCAGAGATGACATGAATATGAGTAGAGCAGAGACGACGTGAATATGAGTAGAGCAGAAATGACATTAATATGAGTAAAGTTAAAGTTAAGTATACTTTAGTTTAACTAGACCACTGAGCTGATGAGGAGCTCTCCTAGAGAGGGCTGGCCCGAAGGATTAGACTTATTTCACGTGGCTAAGAACCAGTTGGTTACGTAGTAACGGGACCTACAGCTTTTTGTGGAATCCGAACCACATTATACCGAGAACTGAATTTCTATCACCAGAAATAAATTCCTCTAATTCCTCATTGGCCGGTCGGAGACTCGAACGCGGGCCCAGCAGACATTAATATGAGTAGAGCAGAGATGACGTGAATATGAGTAGAGCAGAGATGACATGAATATGACTGCAATTAACAAAATTTAATCATTTACTTATTTCTCTTACACATTTATTTCATTTTGATATTAAATATTGCTGTTAGTTATTTAGTAATTATTCTATTTAAGTGAGTTAGTTTTTCATTGATTTTAATGTGATTTATCAATTCAGTTTGAAAAGTTATTCAGTTATGAATATCATCCATTTTATGATTTTTTTATTTAAATAATTTCGTATATTAGTTCATAAATCATTATGATCTTTTAAAATTTCATATTGCATTAATTCATAAATGAATAATTAACTTTAATTTTCCAAATTCATAATTCATTTAATTTTTCATTTTTGTGAGTATTAATTCTTTTAATAACTGTTTTATTCACTGTTTACTCATTCATAAATTTGTGTTTTTATTATTAATCATTTCATTTATTCATTTCAGATTTATTGATATCTATTTACCCATTTATTGATTTTTTTTATTTTTTATCAGTTTTTCATTTATAACATTATATAATTATTGTGTTTTTTCATTTGTTATTTGTTAATTTTGTTTTATTCGTAAGGTCCATATTTTTCATATATTGCACGTATTTATTTATTTTTATTTAGCATTCTGTGAATTTTGTATTTATTTGTTTATCAGTTTTTGCACTATTTTATTAATTTGTATATTTGGTTGCTTAATTATTTTAATAATTTAGTTTTTTCGGCATATTTATTTATTTCTTATTTATTTATGTATTTATTATTTTTTAAAGTTATACTGATCCTATTTAAGTTGTATAATTACTCAACTTCACTCATTTTTTCATTATTCAATTTCACTCATTTTTTAATTTCTTTATTTTGTATTTATTTATTTATTTATATATTTTAAAATTTTCTATTCTTCAATTGATTTTTTCGATATATCTATTTATTTTATTTTTTCATCTCATTTATATTTACTAATCTATTTATTTTTTTGGAATAATTTATATATATATTTGTCAGTCTTTTAATCTGTCTCATTATATACCTATGTATTCATTTCAGTTTTATCTTTAATGTGATTAATTTTTATTTGAAATTATCGATATAATCTATTTTCTTTATTGTATAATGCTTTATTTTCTTTATTGTATAATGCTACATATCATTAAATATTATTTAATTGACTTTCTTTATTCATTTCGTATATAGATTTATTTACGTGTTTTTTTTATTCACACTTTAATTTTAGTCACTTTTCACTTGTTTGTTTTTATTTTATTTACCTTCTCTATTGATTATCTTTTGCTTATATATTCATTTTGTTTTGTCAGGTTATTTGTTTATCTATTTTTTATTGAGTTGCTTTATTTGTTTTTATTTTGCCTCTTTCTTTATATATTTGCATTTTACTTTATTTTCTTTCGTATCTTCATCTCATTTATTTCTTTTTCTATCTCTTATTTATTATTGATTTATTTGATCATTCATTTACATATCCATTTGTCTGTCTATTTTATCAATTAATTTATTTAATTATATTATTATATACGCATTTATTAATTTAACGTTTTGTTATTATTTAGCTGATTGTTTTATTCATTGAGAACTTTTTATTTATTTATTTTCTGTTTATTTGTGTATTTATTTTAATATTTTTGTTTTATATTATCTTATCTACATGTTTTTATTTTTTAAATTATTCACTGTCATTCATTTATATATGTTGTTCACTTACCAGGTTTCAATTAATTATTTGTAGTATTTTTGTTTATTTACTTATTTTATTATCTTATTTGGGTATTTATTAATTTATTGGAGTATTTTTTTAATTATGAATTATTACTTATGGTAATTAATCAGTTTATTTGTATTTATGTATTTATTCTAGTAATTTTATTCTGTAATTTTTTATCTACATATTTCTTTAAATTTTTGTTTTTCGCTTATTACATCTCAGTTAATCAGTTCTTAATATTTTTATTTACGTATTTACTTTATTATTTTATTTAAGTATATATTTATCTAATGGCCTATTTGTTTTGGACTATGAATTATTACTTAATCAGTTTATTTTTATTTATTCATACATTTATTATTTATATACACATATATATACACATATATATTTTTGAAGTTGAAGTCCTCCTGGGCCTCTGTAGGCTCATAGGGCAGGTGCTGATCTCCTGTTTCTTAGGCCGACAGCCAGTGGGGGACAGGTTCCAATGCCTATGACACGTGGCCAGTGTGTCGCTAGGCCCACTATTTAACTTCCCAGCCTGAGGGCTGGTACCTACTCTCCTACTTGAACCTCTCGTTTTTTTTCGGACCGTTAGGTTGACGGGCTGCCGGATTTTTGCAGTGATGCAGTCTGAGCCATCAGTGAGCAGCGGGATTTGAACCCCGGCCCCCTTGAATGGTAGCTGAGAATCATCCCACTGTGCCACCATGGCGGCTATGGACGTATATACATGTATATATATGTATATATATGTATACTGTATATATTTATATATATATATGTATACATATACATATGTATATCTGTATGTATATATATATATTTTTTTCATTTATTTGCTCGTTCATTTCTTTAATTCTTTCCTTGATTTCATTTAATTTCTGTTCCTTTATTTGTTTATTTATCTTATATTGTAATATTTTAGTTCAAAACTTTTAATTCAGCTTATTTATTTATAGATTATTATTTTGAATGACTACCTCATATATTAGTATTATTCATATTTAAATAATTTATTATTTGATTTTATGCATAGATTATGTATTTATCTAATTGTTTATTTTCTGTTTCTTTTGGTTATTTGATTGGTTATCCAATTCTTATTTATTTAATTTATTATTTTTTTGAATATTCATATATTAAAAATTCATCTTGTTTATTTTTTAATAATGATTTTTTGCAGTTATTTGTTAAAATCTTCTCAATTTCTTATTTATACATGAATGAATAAATAGTAAATTACATTTTTTAAAACTTTTTTAGAGTACTTTTATATTTTATAATTTGTTGGTTTTTATTAATTTATTGGTTTACTTATTTCTTTTATTACTTATTTGTTGGTTTAATTATCCATTCATTTGTTTTATCTCTATCTATCATAGTTTATTTTCTCGTTGATTCATCTTTTTTATCTATTTAGTTATTTCATTGTTATACGTTTATTTATTTATTTAGTTATTGATTTATTTATTTATTTATTTAGTTATTGGTTTTTTATTTATTTAGTTATTTATTTATTTATTTAGTTAGTTATTGATTTTATTTATTTATTTATTTAGTTATTGGTTTTATGTATTTATTTATTTATTTAGTTATTAGTTTTATTTATTTAGTTAGTTATTGGTTTTATTTTTTATTTACTTAGTTATTGGTTTTATTTATTTATTTATTTATTTATTTAGTTATAGGTTTTATTTATTTGTTTATCTATTTATTTATCCATGTATATTGTTTATTTGTTTTATGTATCTCTTCATATAGTTTTGTTATCAGAAATACGACATGACACTTATTTTCGAAAAAAGGGCAGAAACGGGGTAAGAATAACCTAAAACAGGAAGGATCTGTAAGGAATTTTTCGTTTCTAATTTATTTATTTATTACAACAACTACTACTTCTTTTTATTTATTTACTTATTTAGCCTTATTAATTTATTTATTTTCGGACTTAAAATTCTACTGTTTAGTAGATTTACCAGCATTTATTGATCTTATTTAGATTTGGAGGCTGAAGCTAGTAGTACTATTTCAGTAACATGGAAATCTGACAAAGAAATACATCCTCACCACAGAGTTAAAGAAGTCGGGGTTAGATTTATTAGTTTCTTATGCTACGTGATTCATTTGCCTATATTTTCGGTCATGTGCACATTTGTATATGTGTTTATATAATAATGACTGAATAAACAATCATCAAAAATTGGTTGTTTAAAAGCCAGTTTATGAAGCAGTAGAAGTCGCTCGAGCGATGTCCCGATTTTTTTTTATCTTGTATTAAAGAAAATATACAATATTTTATTTTTTAACAGTATTTATTTACAGAATTTTATCACTGATACATAGAATACAGTGCCAGCTTTAGATTTCGTCTTATTAAGGCAATTCAAATCTATTTAGAATTGTTGTAATAAATGTAAAAAGTTTTGCAGAGTAGTAGTGTAAATGCATTTAATGTTTTAGATCTGCGTGATAAGGCCGTTTCACACCGGATGCGATCCTAAGCGTGCTACGCTATGCTACGGAACCATGCTAATTATTCTCGCGATCGTGTGTTCACACCGAAAGCTATGAATGTCCGCGAACAATTGATGCAAGTATGTAAGTATCTATCGTCACTGCTATATTTAAAGGTAATTTATATATTAATCTATGAAATCATTTATATTCCTTGGACATTTGCTTATTTTTAATAATAATAATAATAATAGGTCTTATTAAAAAGGATGGCTGTATTATGCGAATTTATCTTTATTTAGAGTCTTTATTTATCTTATTTATGATTATTTTCAGGCTCAGCGGTGTTAGTCAGCAACTGGCCGATATTCATGTTGGAAAAGGATATTTGTGCGGAATATGGGAAGTCTTTTATTAAAATACCCAATCAGAAATCGTTCGTCTGTATTCAGGTTCTATTTTAGGTACCGTCGATTTATTTTCGACCAGCTCGTTGGTCATCCTTGGATTTAGTTGCAGAAGGTCTGATTTTTATTGCTCTATTATTGGTATTTATAGGGTTTCTTCAGACCTTGGATATTTTAATAAAAGACTTCCCATATTTACATTATTTTTTCCAATTATGAATATCGGCCAGTTATTGACTTATCGCTGAGCCTGAAAAGCGAATCATAAGAAAGATAGAAAAGACATTTATATAAGATAAATTTTTAATACAGCCATCCTTTTTATAAGACCTGTTTAAAAGAGGGTCTATTCCTTCATATAATAATTTATTTAATAATTTATTTATTTATTTATTTATAATAATAATAATTAATAATAATAATAATAATAATAATAATAATTTTTGACCATGCACTACTGGAAATAAAATTTTGCTTTGAGTAAATTTATTTAATTTTTTGCACGGAGTTTATTTTGATCATTCCCAGCTAATGCACATTTGAAAATGCTTTTAAAAAAGAAAAATATTTACTACATCTTTAACCCCTATATTTTCAGGAATGAACTTCATTTTTTTTGCAATTAATTTATTCATTATTTCAATAAATGATTAAAAATTGGAAAAAGTAAAAAAAAAATTAATTTTACTCTGAGGTATTTCGTTAGTGGCGCAAGTAATCCTTTAGTACACTATCAGTGTATGATACATACATGTTCCATATTTGCAACATTTCTTGTATTGTATTCTGTGTAAATGCTATACTTTCAAAATATGTACAAAATAATATAGATGTCTTTATTGTTTTAATGATACCAATCATCCTTTTCTTATGCCACCAAACTGATTTCTGTCCCTTGCATTTACTGCTCTGAAATCAGATTTAACTAATATGAATTTATTTTTAACTCAGGTAACTTTCAATGGTAAGTTTGTGAACTAACCCCATTTCATTTATTGAAATATAAACATACCATGATTTTTTTATTTAAAGTTTGCTTTTATTTATCATAAAATAGAAATATTTATTTAATTTTTTTTATTTATTTATCATCTATTTCCTAAGGAAATAATTTAGCAAAAGCATTCATAGGAGTCAAATTTTCAAATTTATTTATTACCTTATGAGTCTGTATAAATTATTGTATTATCCATTGCTTGGGATTATTATAATTTACTTCAACTTCAATCCATGTATATGGCCAACAACATCAACACATCATCATCATCATTAACGTCATCATCCTCACTTTCCACCAGATCTGAATCATCTATTTATAATCAGATTCTGAATCAGAAGCAAATAAATTTCCTCGATTTCTTAGTTGAAATATATATATATATATATATATATATATTATTTATTATATATATATATATACATAAATACATTTATTCATTTATTATATATATAGGTATATATATTTATATACACATGTCTCAAACTTTTTATTTAATCATTGAGAGAGATTAAAACTTTTTTACAATAGTGGGTCTGAGACAGGTGTGTGGTTTATACATGTTGTTTGAAAATAAGTTGGCCTTATTTAGCACGGGATCTTGATCCTAGAGCAGCCAGTAAGAGTCATTCTGATGGTATACAAGTTTAAAGATGGTCGGGATTAAGAGTTATGTTTAATGATATGAAAGCCATAACGACGAGTCTCCAAGGTTATTGGATATATTTTTACTGATTTGGTGATGCATAAATTGGAAAAATTTTTATTTTTTTTTCTAGAGAAAATTTATGAAATTCTAAAAATGCAGAAAGAAAAATGTGAGAGGGAGGTGAATATAAGCTGAAGAGTGGGTTCTGTTTATTACAGACTCCGGAAATGGATCTACATTTCTTTTGCCTTGCCTCCGCCTAGTAGCAGTTTTTGGTGTGCAGTTGTGCAGTGGAACCTCAGCGGAGTCCGTCAAAATGGACCCAGGTCTGGAAGCCGCCTTGGGATCAAGAATTTATTCTGGTTGCTTTTTTTGGATTGGCTAGCGCTGTAACAGGCAACATACTGGACAACATTAAGAAGCAGAAAATCGAAGATGATGATTACAATGGAAAATTGAAGCATTGCAGGGAGAAGTTCGTCTCGAAAGAGAGAAGAGGAAGAATCTGACGCTGGAGAATGTCAACTTAACTAAAAGAGTTATGATGATCTGGAAAATTTTCTTCAAGAAAATAAAACGGAAAAAGAAAATAAAGGAGATGCATAGAAAGGAACTGGAAAAAGGAAAGATCTTGAAGGTCAGTCGCACACAGGACGGTTTAACACGCAGAAGAGGGCACAGCAAAATCTTGGAGGACAAGATCCTTTTGCTTGAGAACGAAAAGCAGCTGACGCAGAAGGAGATTGGCTCAGGAAAATGTGCATTGAATATGCTGGGAGATGAGATAACGAGGATAAGAGACAGAAAGTAAGCGGCTGACTCAGAACGGTGCCGCTGTTCAGAAGCTAAGTGATTGGTTGAACAACAAAATAATGAGCTTGACTGCTCAGCTGGCAAAGCGTTAGGGGATTATCAACTTGTCAACAAGAGGAAGTACCAAGTCAGCTGGACACGGATTGCGTGAGACGAGAGAAGAGAGGATGCAGATAAAATCTAAACGAATCCGAGGACTAGGAAGGAAATCAACCACTGTAAGACTGAGATTGGGAAAACCTCCAGTTAAACGTTCGAGAAATGCAAGAGCAAGATGGAAAGCTGTCGAAAGAAAATGGCTTCCTCCAATGTCAGCTACAAGAGAAAATGAAGCTTAGTCAGCAGGATAATTTACTGCAAGCGAAAGACCACCGGCTGGAAGAGATGGCGAGGCTGGCCAGCAGATGAGCTGCGAAATCTGCAGGCAAAGAACGAAACGTTACTCCGCGACTTCAAGAACCTCGAGGTGACGACGGAACACTTGGAAAAAAGCAAACAAAAGACTACAGAAAAGACTTGCAGTTCTTGACGAGCTGGCACGAGGCAGTAGGAGCCAGCCTAAATCTGACGGAAAGAGAAATTAGAGTCAATCAGTTCCGATAATGTAGAGCAGAAAGTTTCACTAATGTTTGCCGGAGGAACAATGATGTTATTTAACACAAAGAAAACAACCACTGTTTGTGTTTAGTTTCATATGTAAATATGCATTTCTGTCAATAGTTAATATTTTCATTGTACGTTCAAGGATGAGGATATAACAAAATGTAAAAACAACTTCCCTCTGTTCATTGCCCATCAAAAAGCTAAGTTCACTAAAGTCAAGGAATACAATAATGACTTGGTATATAACAGACAAAAAGTGATACATATATATATATATATATATACTGTATATGTATACATATATATATTATATATTTATATACATGCATGTGTATATATACAGTATATATTTGAATAAATAGATACATTTATATATATATAGTTATATATGATTATTTATGTATATATATATATATATATATGATATACACATATTTATATATACGTAGTACAGTACTCTCTAATTACGTTAATCCTACAAGAAATATTGCTGAATATTAATAAAATATCTTGAATATCATAAATCATGATTATATATCATGAATCCAACTTTACCTAATATCATGAAAACCCCAGTAACCTACTAAATTCTGCAAGTGCTTGTGAAAGACGTTTCCGATAAGTACTGCAGGACGTATTTCTTAAAATCTCCAACAGATGGCAGTAGTCGTTCATCGCAGTGAAAGGGTTAAGTATATTTTATACCCCCACCTTAATATAACAATTACAGTACGTTTAGACTTAAGCTGTGAGAAACAAGTGCGCATGCGCGAGGTGAACTACGTCCACAAAAATCGTGCGCCCGGCAATCTTAGAAGCTATGAACGTTATGTCGCAGACATTGGGAGCATAGCTTCGCACCTGGTGTGAACGGCCTCGCTTAAAACAATGCCAGCAATTAAAAGGCACGTGCCGTATCATGGCTACCATACCGTGGGGCGCATAGCATCGCATCCGGTGTGAAACGGCCTATAGTCTCATTATCAGTTAAAGTAATGCTGTAGCATGTCAAGAGACCCTTACAATGATAAATTTAGGTTTTCCGGTTAACATATTATGTTTACGGCAAATGGTCTTTAGACAGCAAGGAAAAGCATATATCCTGTTCAGTTCAGTTGCTTTGGAGATGTGAGAGATTAATGACGTCCCTGCGAACTCCCTCCCCCTCTGGTATATCCGTCGTCTCGTGAGTTACAGTGGTGGATTTTGGCGGAAATTCGTCCGAGAAACGAATGATGACGTCACACTTCGGAAATGGCGGGAATTTTTTCCGCCATGTATATTCAGATGGCAAGGAAGGAAAATAGCACGTGTAGAATGAATTTTTTTATACCAGAATTTTGTATTTGAGTTTTTTTAACCGTTTCTACATACTGGCAATGAATTACATTTGGAATTGGGCCATCACTCTCTGATTGCCATGGAGAGTGTGGCGGAAAATTTGACGAGCCAGAAACTCTGTTGTCTGTGGCCGATTCCCCAGATATCCTACCTCTATGAGGTAAGGCAATCGTACTTTCATATATTTAACCCATTCATTAATAAGCCTTTATGAAACATCATTAATAATGGAATAAATTTACGTGATGTCTCAAATTTGAACAGATACTTTGTGAATAAGATATTGAGTTTAAAATCGTTTGTGTGAATTCTAGTGAAATATCAGTTAAACTTCTCGGTCCATTTCGGTTCTGAGGAAAGTCATTCGTTAGCGATTAACAACGAAATCATATCAAGCATATTTCCTTTTGTACGAACACAATATTAGTAATGGAATTTAGCGTGGGTGAAATGTCTACCGTATCTTTTGAATACATTTAGGCTCTATCCTAAAGCTATAGTCGGTTTACGATGGGATGAGAGAGATTCGAACAAGGCCATTAGAGCTGATGTTTTCTAGTGATTGCAGCAGAAACGACGAAAAACTGCAGAGAAGTAGGGCGAGAGTGAGAATACCTAGTAAGATTTCTTGAAAGGGGTCCTTTGAAAATAAACATGGGCAAAGTGAGGAGGTTGTAGTGTTACGTTAATTGATAAGGCCTTGTTCGAATCTCATGATTCTCATGCGGTCGTAGTCAGACTGTAGCTGCATTAGATCTAATCGTTACTCGAAACGGAATGTACTTCTGTCGTTGATATGGTCATGTTGAGGAAATCTATTTATGTTTATTTCTAGGTGTTGCAAAATCTTATTTAGAATATAAAAATAACTGCCTACCGGTTATGTACTGACTCACCAGTCTAGGTTGAGTATTTGCATTAATCTGTTGGTGATTATTGGTGAAATAACAAACTTCTGCGTCGTTGCGTTTATACATTATTAATAATGACATTTAGCATACATGAAAAAATAAAAAAATATATTATATATATATATATATATATATATATATATATAATATATATATATATATATATATATATATATATATATATATATATATATATATATTAGGATTATATTTATAAAGTTAGGCTCTATCCTAAAAACTAGTACTAGGTCTAATCGTACAGAATGGATTTTCTTCCGTTAATACGATAAACTTTGATATATTAAACAAGCTTTAAAAATCATGTAATTTCAGGTATAACAAGAATCTGATCAATCTTGTGAATTATCAATTATATTAGAAATTGTTGCTTACAAATTTCCGCTGGAAAGATATATACATTTTTTGCTTTGGTAAAAACTTTCAGAATGATTCTTTCAGGGAACAGTGCTTGTTTTTATGGAGACTGGATAGGGTACATG
>NC_089782.1:44371321-44421321 GCF_040412425.1 Macrobrachium rosenbergii | reverse complement strand
CTTTATGACTTTTGTTTTAAAACAGCTCTAAAACAATTATTAAAATGCCTGTACCTAGAGCAATGATTGATATGCCTGTAACTAAACCAATTATTGAAATTCCTGTAAAATTGAACAAATGTCTCTATGATTAAAAAAAATTGTTTTCTCTCGGCGAGATATAAATATGAAATGCGGAAGAAAATACGATTCATAGAGAGAGAGAGAGATTTAACGTTCTTTTTAACATACTTGCGTGCACATGCAACATTCAGTAAGTTTCCGTACTACTGGGGCGGAATCGTAAAGAAAGTACGTTATTTTGGAATGCATATTTTTTGGTACACAGGTACCTTCACTGTGCTCTCTGCGCATTTGGGTGAGATAGAACCTACATAAAATACGAGGGTTTAAACCTCCCACCTGACTTAGGTGGAGAGAGAAAAAGAACATCAGTTCTTAAGTAACAGACAAAGATTTATCCAGCGGAGAGCTAAAAGTAGCTCCTGAAATAAGGCGAATTAACCTCTGGTTGCCAAAAGACTGTTGTTGTTCAACCCCAAATCATGAAAGTTAATAACAGTAAAAAATAAATGATAAATAAGATTACTATTACCATTATTATGATTTGAGGGCAGGTCTTATTGAAGAGGATGGCTGTATTTTGCGATTTTATCTTATGCAGGGTCTTTTCTATTGTCTTTATAATTCGCTTTTCAGGCTCAGCGATGTTGGTCAGCAACTGGCCAATATTCATATCGGAAAAGGACAGATTGAGATAAGGGAAGTGTTTTTATTGAATTATTCATTTAAAAATCCGTAGATTTCTTCGTGGTCTTATTCGGTGATTTGGATTCTGTATTCCTTTCTTATTTCAGGTTGTGGTACCGTCGACGTGTTTCGACCAGCTCGATGGTCATCCTCTGGACGTGGTTGAGTGAGATGGCTCTGGAGAAACAAGGCGCTCGAATCAGTATTTATTGTGGGGTCTTGATCGGTGCAGAATTACGATTAGCTGCCCGAAGCGGGTCGTCTCGGGCGGAGCCTGTTCTCCCGTGTTGATGTTCGGGGCTCGTCTTGTGTGCGAGCGGCTTTGTAGTGCTGGGGAAGATTTCGATCCTCAGATGCGGAAATTTGGTTTGCTCACTAGCTAGGGGGGTCGTTTGGTCCAGGTCTCCTAGTGACCGTGGGGAGGAGAAAGGTTTCCTGCGTTATGTTGAGGGTTGGTTTCTCCTTCCCAATGTGCAATGCTTCTAGGAGGCGCAGGCGGCGGTGGTCCATAGTTCGGTCAATTATTTCCATATTCGGGATTATGTCTTTTCTTGTGATTCTCTGGTTATGGGCAGTCCTGGCATGTTAAAGATGGCTTCCTCTTGGGCATGGCAGGAAATCTTCTTGTAGAAACGCATGGTGTTCATACCAATGTATGAGCCGAGGCATAGTATCGGTAGACCACGTTGGTTTTCTTCAAGGGGTCCTGCTGAGGGGCGGCTGGATTGTTTTGCATCACCTAGCAGCTCGTCTTTTTGCTTTTGTAGTAAATGACCAGATGAATATTCTTATTTGGGGTCAGTAGGACAGGCATTATCTTCGATGATGTTCTTGAGGGCACATTCATCTTCTTTATATTTTTTATGGAATTGCCCTTTATAGGAGAGTTCTATGCATTCAGGGACATGGGGGCGAGGTTCCTGCCGGTACCATTTATCGATGTTTGTCTTGACAGACCTTCTATATTTCGGTTTGGATGTCCATTGTCGACGAGGTGTACCCTGTGTTCTAACACTTTAGTTAACCCTAACTTATCCCCTTCCAAAGTGACAATGTCTGCGAGATCAACCAGAACATCACCTAAATTCTCTATACATTCTTTATAATCAGCATTAGTTAATGATCCCTAAAATCCTGTCTCCTAACTTGCAATTCCGCATCCGAAAATTCAATGTCGTCCCCTACAAGAGCAACTGAATAAAATAAAGTATCCTTCTGATATCTTCTAACCGAATAGTTGCAGTTTAGTAATTCAACCCAAGTAATCCCTGTATTAGACACATTACTTATAGAAACTACTAACTATACCCTTGAGCTTATCGCTGCCCTCACTCACACACATTTGTCTGGGCATTTTCACGTCTTTCACTCGTACTTTCACCAGAGCAACCACACCCGGGCCCAAAACAACTTCTTCAGACAAGATACCCTTATAAAACTTCTCCGCCCCCCCAAAGAAACATGTTCATTATCAACCTGGACCAGTGAACTTCCAGTTGACCCCCAACCACCATTCATCCGTCAGCCTTGTGTACACAGAAGTCCATGCTAGGCCATGTTCCAGCTTCTAGGGCCAGAGAACTTCCAGTTGATCCCCAACACGTCCATCTGCAAGTCTCAGGCACAACAAGCCCAGGCGACACCACCTTCCAGCTTCCAGGGCCAATGAACCTCCAGTGGCCCAATAACCGCCATCCATCTGCTAGCATAGGGCACAACAAGTCCAGGCAGTGCCACATTCCAGCTTCCAGGGCCAAAGAACTTCCAGCAGCCCAACAACCACTGTCCATCCGCAAGCATCAGGCAAAACAAGCCCAGAAGATGCCACCTTCCAGCTTCCAGGGCCAGTGAACTTCCAGCGGAAGCTGGTACATGGCCTTGTCTTAAGAGGAATTTATTTCTGGTGATAAAAATTCATTTCCCGCTATAATGTGGTTCGGATTCCACGATAAGCTGTAGGTCCCATTGCTAGGTAACCAATTGGTTTTTAGCCACGTAAAATAAATCTAATCCTTCAGGCCAGTCCTAGGAGAGCTGTTTATCAGCTCAGTGGTCTGGTTAAACTAAGGTATACTTAACTTTTGGACTTGTGTGTGCTTGAGGCCAGCAGATGGACTGCTGTTGGGGTGGTCGCTGGAAGTTCACTGGTCCTTTGCAGGTAAGCCCCGGCGATGCCACGTTCCAGTTTCCAGGGCCAGTGAATGTCTAGCTGCCCCCCAATCGCCGTCCATCCTCCAGCCTCCGGCACAAGTCCAGATAATGCCACATTCCAGCTGCCATGGCCAGTGAACTTCCAGCGGCCCCCCCAACCTCCATCCATCTGCTAGCCTCAGGTACAAGTTCAGGCGATTCCATGTTCCAGCTCAGGGCCAGTTTTATATATATAGCCTATATATATAGGGTTATATATATATATATATATATATATATATATATATATATATATATATATATATATATATATATATATATATATATATATATATATATATATATAATGAGAATATATATATGAATCAGCCAAGGTGATAAAACACACAGGGAGCAGGAGGAGAACAAACATGGCGAATATATTACAAATTTTTCCGACATGTTTCAAGGGCATTCAGATGAATGCATCCTCAGGTTCTGTACAATAAATAATGACCAATATAGATTATATGAATTTGCAAGTTGTCTAAAAAATCGTTTACACACTAATTAAAATGTCTCTTCATCAAACAACTTGTTCCGCAGTTTAACACCCAGTCCACCTCCACGCCCTTGTACCTTCCTTAACCTGTTGTTTTTGTGTACATTCTTTTAGTTTTTATCTCTTGCCATGGTAGGTCGACCGCCAGTGTTCCTCAAATATTTCTTAACTTTGTAATTTAAAAAATTTTTTTTTTTTTTTGTGTATTTCTATCTGAACTTTTAATCAACATATGTGCCTTTAATTTTTTGTGTAATTTTGTCAGTATTTAGTGTAAGTGCGTAGTTTTGGTTTTCATTTTAATTAATGTATAAACTATTTTTTAGACAACTTGCAAATTCATGTGATTTATATTGGTCATTATTTATTGTACAGAACCCTGGGGATACATTCAGCTGAATGTGAAACGCGTCGGAATAAATTGTAATACTTCGCCATGTTTGTTCTTGCTCCTGCTCCTTGTATACATATGTATATATATATATATAGATGTATGTATATATATACATATATATATATATATATATATATATATATATATATATATATATATATATATATATATATATATATATATATATATATATGGAGGTAGGAGGCTACTGTCAGTCGAGGGAAACAGGATCAAGGGCAGAGGAAGACGTCCACAGTAACAGCATTTCTTTATTGCTTATTGCTGACGTTTCAAGACCTCTTTCTCATTATCAAAGCTAGAATAATACATTAAAATACAATTATAAAAACAGACTCTTATTAAAATTACAACCAAAATGCAAAACAAAGTTATATGAGAAAAAAGTAGAAAAACGTTACCAGTTGGACGAAGTACAAAAGCAGAGTGAATAAACAAAGAATTCCAGGCTGGGGTAACTCACGCCAGGTAAAGAGTTGTTGAGGTAGTTTGGTTAGTCAATCTTGGTACTAGTAGTTTAATGAAGAGTGATTCAAAGATAGGGCGCGAAGAATTGGGAACTTTGGAAAGTATTTTAAAACTTTTATAATCAATTTCAATCTTACACCTTTTGGTGTGTTCTCGAATATCTGAGAACTCCGGATTAGATCATTTGACTCCAGTTCTATAACTGACCTCCTTATGACAATCAATTCGAACTTCCAGCAGGCGGCGTGGGGCACCCACGTATCTCCCCTGACTATATCGGGGGCAAGAAAATAAATAAACGATGCTTGAAGTCATAAGAGGGCTATTTTTGTCTTTGTACCGGAATATCGATTTAATAATAAGAGGATTAACTGGAATCAATTTACAGTTAATGGCAGGTGCATACTGTTGAATAAAGGCGTTCAAAGTGCTGTAAAAAGACTTAACATGAATCATAGGGAGACTGGCAAAAAACGTCATCTTATGAACTGTAGTTATCTGTAATTTGGGTACATATTTATTATTCAGAAATTTACTTAAACATGTATGAAAAAGAGTCTGGAAGGGTAACAGTTGTCTAAAAAGTATTTGTATAAACAAGTTACTTCATTAATGAATCCAGACCAGCTGGAAGTTACAATAAAAGCCCTGTGAGACCTAGAAATGGCTGATAAGATTCTCCAATATGCTAACGGATTTTTCTGGGTAACCCTTTTGTTTATAACCCCTTGGCAATTAACCATCTGGTATTCAATTTTATTCATGTTTCTGGATTTTGTATGGCTAAACTTTCCTATCTCTTGTACAGTAGTTAGGCCTATGTTTTAGTTTGTGACTACTTGATCCCGGATTATCCTGGATTATCTTTCTGTTTATTACCCTTTGGCAATTGACCATCTGGTATTCTTGTTCTTTTTGTTTACTTCGCAACCTTCCTTTCATCGTCTCATTTGTGCCCAGACGATGCGTTAATAAACATGAAAGCGCTTGATACTGAACTTCTGCCTGTCATTTTCCTGTGGATTCGCTAATATATATATATATATATATATATATATATATATATATATATATATATATATATATATATATATATATATATATATATATATATATATATATATATATATATATATATATATATATATATATTATACGACCAGCCACAAGTGCTAGTACCACATGTCAAAATTTCGTACCATATTGTGTTTATACTGTAAACCAATAGAAACTGCGCAAGAAAAATTATTTACATTTTCATGCATCTGTAATTTTAAAACTGGATCAATATCAGTCTTGCATTAAATGACAGGGTAATTTATTCTGCTGTGAAATGATTCTCAAGAACATGTTCTAATATAAAATTCTTCCGACGATGATGAAACTGAAGTCATAATTTTACCTTTACTTTTTTATTATTTCCTATGAATATGATAAACTTACTGAACCACAGAGTAACCAGTACAATTAATTATTCTGATTCGCGCTAAGCTACTAAGATTAGTGTACAATAAATAAATAAATAAATAAACTAAAAACCTTGTATTAATATCACCCCGAATATACCTACCAGTTAGTCCTCAATACCGGCCTTTGTTTACCTTAGGAAGAAAACGGCGAAATTTTTGAAACGGAAAATGAGCAACACTGCTCCAGAGTCGGAGTCTTTCTACGACGTAAAAGAAGAGAACTTAAACAATGACAAAGTTTAATCTTCATGGAAAACTCTCGGAGAGAGAGAGAGAGAGTTAATGCATTACATAGTATGAGCAGGGTGTCATGATAGATAAGTGAGTGGATATGTAACACTTTTCGAAGCGTAGAGAGAGTCAGAGAGAGAGAGAGGTAAGCCTTACAGAGAGATTTCGGCAACTTTTATTTACAGATCTGCTGAAGGGGGAGATTGGAAATATGAAAGAATTTATAAAAGAATCATGGTTTTATGTAGAATAAAAGAATCATGGTTTTAGAGACAAAAAATCTTAAACAAAGGAGAATAAAACGAGCAAGGGAGCTGTTTTAAAGGCAAATCCAGCCTACTACTACTGTTACTACTTTCCAGCAGGTAAATGCATAATCCCGAAGCTACTTTATAATTCTACCCATAATTGTATTATTCGTTAAATCTTTTGTCATTCTGTCAAATTTGGTATCAGTTGGATCAGTATACCCGCAGGAATTCGCCCTTCCTATGATTACGGCAGTCTATCCAGGCTCTCTATCCAGTCTAAGCTGCCTATGCAGGATAGACTGTCTAGGTATCCAGGTTATGATGTCTGTTCAGGTTAGGCTGTCTGTCCAATCTGGGCTGCCTATTCAGGTTAGGCTGTCTATCCAGGTTATGATATCTATTCAGGTTAGGCTGTCTATCCAGGTTAGGCTGTCTATCCAATCTAAACTGCATATTCAGGCTAGGCTGTCTGTCCAGGTTATGATATCTATTCAGGTTAGGCCGTCTGTCCAATCTAGCAGGCAAGGCTGTCTTATGTAGGTTATGATGTCGGTAATTCTAAGTACTAGCACCGCGCCTGGTTTTTGTGTTGGAAATTGTTTTTTTCTACACTTTTAGGGCTTCTGATACTGGTGGTGAGTTTGTTTGTTGTCGGCCAACTGTTATTTGCCCCCTAACTCTACTCAGCAGTAAAGGGGGACTGTGGGAATTTGGGGTTTTGGGTCGGGGAGAACACAGAAATGGAGCAGACATGTTTATGTTGGGGAGGCGCCCTCTGGAGGGAAAAAATGGGTGGAGCCATTTGCCAATGTACCCGTGCTATGTCTTGTGAAGATTGGGTATGGAAACCCCTTGTTGGATAGACTTCAGGGGTTAATTACAGGTTAATTACATTCGTGCAACAAAAATTGAAGATAAATCTATAATTAGCAACCAAAAAACTGTAGAAAAAGTCAAGTTAGAAGGAAATCGCCGCCGCGGAGCTACTACTTAGATCTACCATGATGTCTGTTCAGATTAGGATGTCTATCCAGGCTAAGCTGTCTATTCAAGTTAGACTGTCTATTCAGGTTAGGATGTCTATTTAAGTTAGGCTGCCTAGGCTATTAAGGTAGGCTGTCTAGGCTATTAAGGTTAGGCTGTCAATCCAGGCTATGCTGCTTATTTGAGTTAGATGTCTATTCAGCCGAGGACGTTTATTCAAGCTAGGCTGTCTATTCAGTTTAGTTGCCTATTCAGGCTAGGCTTTCTAGGTTTATCTGGTTGTGCCATATTCAAGTTAGGCTGTCTATTCAGGCTAAGCTGCATATTCAAGTTAGCCTGTCTATTTAATTATTTATTTTTCCTTTTCTAAAAACTGATCTCTGCTTTCTGTATTTCCTGTTACCTTCCGTTACTTCTTTCAAAGGAACACCATAATATTCTCTGGTAGCTTGAATTTCAAGTCAATGGCTCCTGTGGTGGGCTTGTTCCATATGAACAGGGCTCGTCTTCTGAATAATAATAACAGTAATAATAATAATATTAATATTATTAATAATTAAAAATATTGTAGCCTGATGCGGAACTAAGTTTGACCTGATAAATAATCTCGTACATTATATGGCACGTATACTTCTGTCTATATTCTTCCCTCTTCCATGTGGGTTTCCACCCTCTTGCAGCAATTCTTTCAACATTATGTCTTCATTGCTAAATAACCTCATAGTTCCCAGCTTGGCTGTAGTTTGAATTTTATATTGTAATTCACTGAAATTGCACATTGGGCTGACACTGTCAGCTGCCAGTGTCTTGAGCATACTTGTTGGCAACAAGGACTGCATGCTGATATTATGGGATTCATTTTGGCATGTCTAGTCTTGTCTGGGTGTTGTAACTTCCTAAGTGCTGGTAGGATAATAATACAAATTCATAAATGATATTCATTGTACTGGATGTTAGTTTTTTACCAAATGGTATTTTCACATTATTATTATTATTATTATTATTATTATTATTATTATTATTATATTAAGAAGATGAACCCTATTCATATGGAACAAGCCCACAGGGGCCATTGACTTGTAATTCAAACTTCCAAAGAATATGGCATTCATTCTAAAGAAGTAACAGAAGTTAATGAGAAATACAGAAATTGGAGATCACTTATTAGAAAAACAGATAAATTAACCTATTGATAAATAAATAACAAACATGAAATTGATTGTAAAAGGGCAAACATTCCTTTTAGACTTCATTTGGTCATGTGCATTTATATTCATATTTTGTGGAGTCACTTGAATTGCTTTGAGTGTAATTAAGAATAAAGAAATAACATTTTCCTTATTATTTCCATTTAATAGGTAAGATGTTATGCTCACTGTCTGTGATTTGTGTAGCACAGAAATGTTTACAAGAAGCTGCTGGGGATGGTGACAATGATGACTTTCACAACCATGAATAGAAAATAATAGTGAGAATGAGAGTGAGCAGTACAGATAGAGGGTGGAAAATGAACATGAGATTTATGATGGTACGTACTTGTAGTTTTAATATCCATAACACCCTTAGGACTAGGGGCCTAATGCCATCAGTGCACCTCATTTGGTGCACTGTAGGTATTGCTTAAGGTTCTTTGCAATGTCCCTTCGGCCTCCGGCTGCAACCCCTTCCATTCCTTTTATTTTACCTCTGTTCACATTATCTCTCTTCAATCATACTTTCCACCTTCTCCTAACAATTGTTTCATAGGGAAACTGCAAGGTTTTCCTCCTGTTACACCTTTCAAACCTTTTTACTCTGTTTCCCTTTCAGTGCCAGCACTGAATGGACTCATGATTTTGCAGTGTTTAGGTTCTTTTAATCTTGATGTATTTTTACTAGGCCATCTTTACAAAGCATATGAATGAGGGGTTCCACCACATTGGTTTGTAAGTAGGTGGCTTCCATTTACTAATACTGTACACTGTATTATGCTGCCCTTACATAGCACATGACGGTTGCTGCCCATAAAATTTGTATGTAGGTCCCACATCAACCCTTCTCCCTCTCTCACTCTCCCTCCCCCTCAGGCTAGGTGACTGGCTTAGCAACTGGGTGACATGTCAGTGGTTCATTGTAGTAACTCCAACTAAATGGACTACTGTACTTATCAGCTACATTATCATTATTATTTTTTGCTCTGCTATCATTTTAGATGTAATCTTTAGATAACTCTCTTGAAATTGAATATTAAGTATGAAGTACGGGTTAGCATGCATTAGGAATTCTGTGGAGGTGGAAGATATCCAGAAAATATTTAAGTAACAAAGACCCTATAATATAGGGTCTTTGTTACTTAACAGACTTTGTTACTTACCATAAAGCCAGACTGTTAGAGAGTCTGTTGTTGGGGTGCTACTTTTGAAAGTCCTGGAATTTGTTGATTATAAACTAACATAATTTCACACTCAATGTTTGTACACAGGGGCATTCAAATGAAGCTCTGGGAACACTCAATTGTTAATGTGATGTCATTCATCAGCCATTCCTCAAAGGAAGAAAATTCCAGTCATGAAACAGTGGCGTCTATAAACCAACATCTTATAAACCAAACTATGCAGATTACAGATTTAGCCCCCACAACAGGGAAATTATACTCAAAGAAAATATCTGTAGTCCATTCTTCTGTCAAAGCACAGAGCAACTAATTCCCTCTTAGGGATTAAGCAGAGTAAAACAAAAGATTTGTTTATTCAATGACTGAATCATTAAGCAAAACCTATTAATCTTTGGTGCCAAGAGATATATTATACCATTTCAATGTTTTCCTGTAAAACAGTGTAATCTAGATATAAGATGGCACACAAACACTGACAAACATAGAAAACTATTCAGTTACACACACTGCATTCTGTTCACCACATATTTGGAAACTAGGAAAATAATAGCACTTCTAAAACCAAACAAAATGGTTTCAATGTTTAAATAGTGTTTTATGGACCTTATAACATATATATATATATATACCATAAAAGTATATATATATATATCATCTTATATAAAATACATTATATATATATATATATATTATCATATATATATTATATATATATATTAGATATATATCCATATACAACACTACTATATAATAATTTATACATATAAAATATAAGATATATTAACTCCAGACATATATACCACAAAGAACACTATAATCACAATAGATATATAATATATTTGACGCCATATATATATACCACTTATATCAACAATATATTTATAACATATATATATACAACAATATAAATATATATATATATATATATATATATAACAGACAGACAATATTTATACATACAATGGCGAGTCATCCAAAATAGAAACTTATATATATATATATATATATATAATTATATATATATAATCCAATATATTTTATATATATTATGCATGATATATAATACCACCTAACAACATATACATCTCCTATATATGCAGACGATATAACAATCATATCAATACATGCAGACAAAAATATATATCCATATACAAGTACAGATATATACATAACACAACTTGAAAACTGGCTCATATATAAACATATATTACAGGTAGCACCAACAAAATCCATAATACACTACTCACTAGTCACATACATAAGAACATCAGTACAGATATACAGCAATATATAACATATACCACAATTATACATACATGAAATAAAAATCCTAGGAGTCACATACAACACTTCAATGTCATTTGCTCCATATGTCAGTAACATCATCAAGAAATGCATATTACCTTATACTAAATATATAAGATCACTATATATTATATAATATTTGGACAACAAAAGAATATATCATCATAGTATACAAACAATACATATTATCCATATATATATATATATAGCCCATATATATATTATATATATCCAATATATATATATACTAAATATAAACTATAAATAATACAAAACACAGCTCTTAGAATCATATATATATATATATAATATATATTAATATAATATATTATATATATATATATTAATATATACCATATAGGCAATATATAGACATTAGATATATATATATTATTATATTGGTTATATATATTATTATATATATAAACATATATATATATATATACCTTATATATATATATCCATTATATAGGCATATATATATATATATATATATATATAGACATATATATATAAATATCTTGAATTATATATACCATACAAACATATACAAAACAAAAAGCATATCCATATATATATATAGACATATAATATATAATATATAACCTTAATAACAATAAAATATATATATATACCCAATATATATATATATATATAAACACAGCTCAAGATTATATATATATATATATATATATATATATATATATCACCAATATAAACATATATAAAAATATATATATATACAATATATAAACAGATATATGTCCATATATAATTAGTATATATATATATATATATCTCTTATAGATATATATATATATATATATATATATATATATATATATATATACAATACAACATATATATATATATATATAGTTATATATCATATCCATATATATATATATATATATATATATATATATATAGGCTATATATATTATATATATATATATATATATAATATATATATATATATATATATATAGAGTCTGTTATATATATGATATATATATATATAAATATATATTTGTTATTATATATATATATATATATATCACATATAATATTATATATATATAGGGTATATATATAGCTCTATATTATATTCTTATATATTGTTAATGATATGTCATATAGCCATTCCCTCAAAGGAATATAAATTATAGCAGTCATGAAACAGTGGCATCTATATATATATATAGGCAGTCTAATGTAAACTATATATATAGATTACATATATTAGGCCCCCTATATAACGGGGATAATATATATCATTTTAGAAAATATCTGTAGTCCATTCTTCTGTACATATAGCAGCTAATTATATATATTTATATATTATAGCAGAGGTAAAATAAAATATTTGTTATTCAATGACTATATATATTGCAAACCTATTATATATATTTGTGTCAATATATATATATATATATTATATGTATATATATATACATATGTATATATATATATATATATATATATATATATATATATATATATATATATATATATATATATATATATATATATATATATATATATACTGTATATACAGTATATGAAATCTGTCTTAGGTGGTTCTTACTCTAAAGGTATTACCAGAAATTAAAAATTCTGGTCAGAATATAAGCTATTAAAGCAAGACTATTATTGAATAATTGTATCATTTTTCTGTATGAAAAAATGTCCACAACATTGAATTTATGGCTGTCATTTCATTTGTTACAGGTTACTGTTCGTATTTGTCACCCAAGAACAACCTTCAGGTTAAGTGTGAGTACGTTAAATTTCTAACCTTCATCGCAGCCAATGTCAAAAATCAAGTTACCCAAGATCAGTAATATTAACTGTAAAATCAGTTGATGCTATAATACAGTAAGTCCTGCCAAGACAATTTCAGACCTATAAAAAAGCCATTTTAGTTATCTAAATATCCACCAAACAAAATCAAATCTCGTGATCACATTCACTCAGCAACAAAATGCCTCAACAACAGCACATCATTCCACAACCACCTCACATCAGGGACATGCTTCTCCAGTTCTAACAGCCAACAGTAAACCAGTACAATGATTCCGTGGTTTAAAACCTTCAAAATAAATCTGTGAACGCCTGAAATCAATTAATCATCAAAAACTACTGTAAACATGAAAGTTTCCTGTAACTCCTGTAAGAAATGGCAACCAGCTGCTCCACAGGATCTAATTTACTGGATTTTATTAAGCTTTACATTGATGTAATTTTATAAAAATTAACCTTTACATCAGAAAGGTAACTGAAAATGAGGACATTTTCCACATCATGTTAACCCTTAGTGGACGGCAATCCTCATATGAGTATCTATAACAGGTTTGGGGTGATGGATGGGAGTCCTTATATGAGTATTAATATTACGCGCACACGATTTGGCCGTATCAAGTGGGAAAGAGTTTCCATCACTTCAGTGGCCCATAAATGGCTGGTGGCAACTTTAGAATCAGCTCAGCTCAGTCAGCGAACGTCTCAGGGAGATGAGAAAATTAACCTTGTAACAGTGAAGTGTTGTGCAGTGGAGGAGGTGATTATCTGGCCCGCCAGTTCTCCTAGACCTCAGTAACTGTCATACTCCCCTAAACCTGGAAGGAGGTGAACTGAAAGTCCAAAGGAGGCTGGTGGGAAGTCCCCTGGGTAGTTGCCCCCTCGGTCGAACATGTTGCACATTCCCAGGCATCGACAGACAGCCACTGGAAAGGTGTCTTGATGGATATGTAGTGGAGCATGTGGCTTCTCGTCCCGCCGACTCTCCTAGAGGAAGGTCCCTGTCAGACTCACCTAAACCTGGGAGGAGGCATACTGAAGTCCAAGAGAGGTTGGTGGGGTTTGCCCACGAGTAGTCATCCCTTCAGTCGAACCTGTAGTACATTCCCAGATATCGGCAGACAGCCACTGGAAAGGCGTCTTGATGGATGTGTAGTGTTAGGCAGCCATTGGAAATACGTCTTGATAGATGTGTAATATATCGTCAGTTGTCAAATTGACATCTTCTTGAGCGCCTGGCACCATCCTACTAGTGTCTGGCACTAATTCCTGTTCTCTCGGCACCTATTCCTGAACGCCTGACACCAGTTCCCAGGCGCTCAGCACTCTTTAGTACCCAGCGCCAACTCACAGAACTCCCATCACCCACTCTCATGCACCCGGTGCCATCTTACTAGTGTCTGGCGCCAGTTCCTCTTTAGTACTTGGCACCCGTCTTTGCTAAGAACACACTTTTCTTCTTTTTGAGCGCCAGTCTCTGATTGAATGCCTGGCTCCGGCTTTTCAAGTGGCCAGTGCCAGTCCCCGATCACCAAGCGCCAACTCTTCAGTATCAGACTCCTGCCTCTGAGTGCCATACAGACTGCTCACAAATGTTTTGGCTCTCTACGGTATGTTCCACCTTTGCCTAGAGTACGGTATGTTCCACCTTTGCCTAGAGTACGGTATGTTCCACCTTTGCCTAGAGTTCAAGACAAGCCAACATTGCTCCTTTTTTTAGCGACAATTAGTGTCTCGGAGTCCTGTCCTTTGCAGACATGGACATTTGTGTCCTGAATTTATGAGCATGTTGAAGAAATCTCCCACCTCTGGCATTTTTCTTTGTCCTCCAAGAAGTCTCTGAGGGAGTTGGGAGTTTGACTTTTGTTTAAAAGGGAGCAAGATAAGTGTCTTTGGACTTTCCTCCCTCTGGTGCTTCGATGGAACTAGGCTTCTTTGTTGAAGATCTTGTCAAGGTTTTTGAAGTAAAAGGTTTTTTCTTGACTGGCAGCAGGAGCATGGGCCAAGAATTTAGAAGACTCCCAAGTGTTTACTGAGAGACATCGCCCCGGATTGTCTCTTAGTCCTGTCCTGTATGGAAAAGGAACAGTTGAGATGGTGTTAAGAGATTTCCACTCTTTTCTTTGGAATCTCTAGAAGAGATAGCTCTGGTGCTCTTTACTACTGTGAGAGCCACACAATTGTAGTGAGCTTTGTTATTTTTGCCTACAGACCCACATCACCTCTTCCTCGAAAAACAGCCTCCGTTGCAAGAGTCAGCTTTTTGGATGTCAGTCTCAACTCTCGGAATTTTCGGGCTTTCTGTTTGCCTAGAAAATCACAGTTACGTTCAGATGGTCTGCTAATTTCTAGCCCCTTTTTTTTCTTACTCAGAACATTAGTGGATGAGTCTACTGGGGACTGTTGTCCACTGAGATGTTAGTCAAGTTAGACAGACTTCATAATGAGAGTTTTGCAGTTCCATCATCCAGTTCTGAAGTTTTCGGTGCAGACAGAAAGCGCTATAACGTTTTTTGGTTCTTCACAGCAGCTGAAGATACATGCAGGTGATGGATGCTGTTCTCTGCTTCCTGTCAAGCGGTAAGGAGGCTAGCTTTATCTCACAGCCATCCTGCAGTTTCACTGTGGTTCCCGCTGTCTCTTCCTCGGTCTGACTTCCTTTGGAATGACAATACCTTCTTTCTTGAGCATTCTTTTGTTGGAAGACCTTACTTGGGCTCCAAGCTAGAGGAGAAAGCACCTTGAACCCTCTCAGACCAGTGCTTCCTAGCAACGCCCATTCCTGAACACCTGTAATCAACTTCCAAGCTCCTGGCGCCAACTTCCTTGAACTGATTCCCGAACACCTGTGCTCAACACTGTCTAGCCAATACTAGGCTCCCGCTGCTGAACGCTTAGTGCTTGCTCTTGGACTCTTTTTTTTTATTTCTGTTTCGAGGATTGTGTCTGACTGCAGAAGAATTTGTCACTCCTGGTTTTGGACAAGGCCACTGTCAGGCTTTTGTGTCTCTTATGGACTTTTCAAGCCTTTTATAAGCTTGCCAAATATTAATTTCCACCTTGTACAGTTCTGCATATGTTTTCATTCTGTACAAGGTGTCGTTGAGTCCATGGAAGGCGTTATCAAGTCCAAATAAGAGGTCGAGCCCGCACGGATGTCCATGTGTCCGCACAGAAGTCAAAAGTCAGCAGTCAGCAATTAGTCCTTACAGTTGTCTGAGAGTCTGCACAGTGATCTGCAAGTTCGCTCGGTTGCTTGCTAGTCAGCAGGGTTGTCAGCAAGCTTGAATGGCCCACAGCTCCCTTTTTCTCTTCAAATAGAGAACAAAGTTCAAGATGGAGACAAAGCAGACAATCTTGTCGTCCATTCTCCTTGTAAACTGGATGGAGACCTTGGACATGCAGGATACTTCCTTCCAGGTCCCTGTCCGGACTTCGGAGAGTATCTCAGGTCCATCTTACGAGACATGATCTTCCAGTTCGGGGATCTAGGCTTCGGCCTCTACCGCAGAAGTCTCCTCTTGAGTCCTCACTCCTCTTACATTTGACTTCATTTTCTGGCCATGAACATCAGTTTTTCCTGGACAACTGACTTCTTTGATTCCCTTTGAAGGAAAAATCCTTGAAGGTTTTGAACACAAGTCAACTGGGACAGGGAAACAGCCGGACACTGTTGTTTTCTTTCCAAAGCCCCAGTTTTAAGTTGGACCCTACGGTGGTGGCTGTCCGAACTAAATGTCAGAAAGGAAGTTCCTTCATCCTCTGAGACTAGTCTTAGACTTCTCAACCCCTTGATCTAGGTTGGGGAGCCCGCTAGGGGAATTGGAAAGTTTCCAAGAGGTGTCCCTGGAAGAAAGGAACCTTCACATCTATGCCAGAGAGCTGAAAGCAATTCGCATAGGGCTTCAGTGCTTCTCAACCCTAGTTCACTCTTAGACTGTGGTAATCCATTTAGACTAGACAGCAGTTCTAATGTTTATTATGTTAGCAAGGAGTCTCTCTCTCTTATTTTCTTTCCACCAGACAGCAAGAGAAGTTCTACAGTGGACAATCAAAACCAAGTTTTCTAGTCTCTTGATTTATTCAGGCTAACTAACAAGTTCTGGCAGATGAACTGAACTGTCAGAAGCTTGTTCTTACTACCAAGTGGACATTGCATCCTCTGGTCTGTCGGGATCTGTGGAATCTATAGGGCAGGCCAACTAGCATGGGCAGCAGACTCCGTGCTGCAAGTTCGGTCCAATTTGAACCCTAAGTCTTTTCCACCCTTCAACATAGTCAAGGAAGTGGTGAACAAGTTTCAGGCTCATTGCAACATTATGATGACCCTCATAGCCCTATTCTGACCCATGAAATAATGATTTCCGAACCTGCCACAGTTGTTGGTGGACTCTCCATGATTCCTTCCCTAGTCCGTGTCTATTCAGTCAACCCCACTTCAAGAGATACCACTGAGGGTGGCTTGCTCTTGTCTGGACAGGCTCAGACTGTCTGGTAGCTTGTCAGAACGAAGGGGTTTTTTCTAGACCAACTACAGTATAGGGTCTATTGTAATGCGGACATCAATCTTCTAGCTCCCTCTACCAGAATAAGAGAGCGACTTTGCGTAGCTGGGGTCTCAGACTCTACATCTCTTCTTTTGAGACATTTGTGACCCAAATTATGGATGGCCTCTTTTATCTGAGGAGATCCAAAATCACTTACATTCCACCATTAGGGGGAATTGAGCTAAGTTTAACTCATTTTTAAGCACAGGGTCATAGATCTTTCACCATACCTAATCTCAACGACCTCATCAAGTCCTTTGACTAGGCCAAGCAAGGAATGAAATCTGACCTCCTGGATTCTGGACGTAATGTTGAAGTGACTGACAGGTTCCTCTTTTGAACCCCAGTGTTCCTCTTCTCTGAAAAACCTTACCCGGAAGGCTATTTTCCGGATGATCTTGGCTTCTGCTAAAATGTTTTAGCAAGTTCCAAACCATCGTTTTTGTGCAGGTTTTTTCACAAGGAGATGAGGTTGGCCCATTTACCCTTGGCTTTTTAGCCAAGAACGAGGACCCATACCAGCCCTGGATCTGATGGACATCCTTGGCTCTGAGGAAGATTAGAGAGATTGCTGTCCAGTTGGAGCTTTCAGGTGTTACCTGATCAGGACCAGAAGATCAGAAGGCCATTCATAACATATAGTGTTCTGGCAATGACCTGCTTTGCCCTCTGGCTAAGAACAAATAGTCCTTCTCCTAAGTGGATGTTTTTTCTGAAACACACTCTCAGATTCAAGAGAGCATTTTGCATACTTAAGTGAAAGAAAAGGACGTCAGAGCAGATTCTATCTCATTATCTTTCAGGCACAATATGTCCCTTATTCCCATTCTGCAATTGACCTAGTGGAAGTGTAATTGATCTTTGCCTCTCACTATTTTTAATGAAAGTTGAAACAGTGTTGAAACTTTGAAGTACCTTGGGACCATTATTAGTGACTGGTATGGTATCACTGGAGAAAGCATAGGATTTTCTTCTACTATCTCTTCACCTTGTAGTAAGGTGCCAAGTTTGGAGAGCAGGAGGTTACAATGTACCTGGAGCACCCACCACTCTCAGTGGATGGGTTGCGGTTTTATTTCAGTGTAGGCGACAACTTTGTCTGGTTGTTTTTTATATTGGTGCTGTGCCCAGGGCAAGGGCAGGCACCTATTGATGCTTTGCTAGCCATTGGAATAATCCTTCGCTGCAAAGCTCCCACTTAAGTAGAGGCGCTCCGCGGTTATACTGCCATGCCACTATACGTTAAGATGAGAACCAACCAGAGGTGGTATTCTCCTGCAGTAGCTCTCTTAACTGATAAGGAAATGACAAGCATTGTTTTCAATGCTAGCAAATTTTCTATTTCAGATTCATTACATTATTTAATGTCTTGGAGTAGAATATGTCCATGTATCCCACCTCCTATCAATGTGGAATCAGCTATGTAATTGCTTGGTAAGTAACTTACATAAAAATGACATTTTTATAATAAAATAGAGTTTTATATATACTTACAAGGTAATTACAAAATCAGAGCCCACCCTCCTCCCCTCTGATGGACTTAAGGCACAAACAGAATGAGGTTGTTTGCTAAGTCGTTCCTAGTATTCCCATTAGTGGGTGAGACTGGTCACTACACTAAACAATGGGAGTGCTATTATGAATTTTGAATTTAAGCTGCCATGCTAGTTAGAAACTATGTCTATGTAATTACTTGGTAAGTATATATAAAACTTTATTTTATTATAAAAATATCATTTTGTGACTTTTGGACAGCAGACATGAACCATGTATTTTTGTATTGATTATCTTCTGTTTTATGAATTTTCTGCCATTCCTCAGTGTGCTGTTTGCTAGTTTCCCACTGGTGTCCTCCACATCATTGTTTTATGTAGGGGCCTGGGGAAACTAAAAATAATATAAAACATAAGATAAGCATTGTAGTTGGAAAAATATGTGGTTAATTTTATAGTATGCAATTGAAATACTGTGTACAGTATTTCCCAATCAAATTTGAATATAAATCTCTTTCAGTCTCTGTAAGAAATTTAAATTTTGTATTTGTTAATATTTGTAACTGTTATATTTTATCACATATATGAATTGAAGTTGTTGCTTTGATTATAATTTCAGTAATAGACGTTATAATGTACATGCTACCAAGGTTTGCTATTAAGAAACTGAGTTTTCCTGTCTTTATTGTATGAACTGAAAAATGCCTGAAGCAATATCTTTTGTCATATCAGTTTGCATACTGAGAAATTTAATAATCTATATCAAAAATTTAATTATTATTAATATTAATTGTTATTTAGTAGATGAAACCTATTCATATGGAACAAGCCCACAGGAGCCATTGACTTAAAATTCAAGCTTCCAAGGAATGTGATGTTCATTAGGAAGAAATAAGAGAAATAAAGGGAAATATAGAAAGAAGAGAACCCACTTATTAAAGAAGAAAAATAAATTAATAAATAGACAGATATATAAAAATGGATTAAAATGCAAAAAGAAGAATAGCATTGTGCAGTTGGAGCTTCAGAAGTTTAAGCAAAACTTCTGAAGTTCCAACTGCATGACATCCTCTGGGATGCTGTTCCACATTCCAACGGTGTGAGAAATCAAGAACCTCTGGAACTGAGAAGTTTGACAGCAAGGCACATTTACTGCATATTGGTGCTGCTGTTCAGCGAGTCTGGTTGCTCTCGGCAGATAAAGGGGATCAGGAATCAGTTGTAAATGTGAAAGATCTCTGTTGAAATACAACTTATGAAAAAGTGACAAACAAGAGGCCATCCATCCATGGTCCAAGTCTTAACTGCTGCTATTAGGAAACAGAAACCTACCACCATGAACCACTCTATCTAATATTTAAATCTCTGGGAGAAACAGACAGCCATACCGGAGAACGGTTTAGTGGACCCCTGCCTATTCTTGGTTCCAGATTCACGGCTTCACCTGTTCGTGGATTTCTCTGTGGAACATATGTACATACAAATTATTCGCAGAAAGTTCACCTGTTCTCTGTATTTTTCATAGAGAAATATTCACAGATTACTGTATTTTCATATAATTTTCATGATTAAATGCACTTTTTGTGATAAAACTATTAAAATATTCAGGTATAATAATTTTTAGAGGGATTTTTGATGTTATGAAGTATCAAAATATGCAGTTATAAGCATTTTTAGAAGGGTTTTAAGTATTTGTGGATTTTAGCTATTCTTGGGAGTTAGTGGTACCATCCCCAGCGAATACGGGGGTCAACTGTATTCCAGTAAAGGAAGTACAAATTACCTAAAACAGGTTGCATGGATTTTATCACTGTTATAAATATATGAGGCCTTACGAACAATATGTAACTTTCGTGCGGCTTGTGCTAAAACTTTCTTTAGATGTTTCTCAAAAGTTAGATAAGTTCAAAAGTTACAACGAGAATAATTTAAGCTTTAGACTCATTTGGCCAAGTTCCATCCACCTGAAGGGAAGAATGGGGTGGGAAATCTCTATGAGATCTGCTAATCAATAGTATTTTCGCTCTTTACTGGAGTTCAGCCTCATATCCCACTGACTATGCCATTCCCTGATCCAGTCCATGTACCGATTGAGGTTGAGGGCAGCTTCATTTTTCATAAGTGGAGACTTTCCTACACCCACAAGTGTTGCATCATCGGCATAATGAACAATCTTGTTTTCCAGGCCAACAACCATATCACTTGTATACACTAAAAATAGCAGTGGACCAAGAACACTGCCTTGTGGATCCCCAGACACAATAGGTCTTGGTTCACTAAAGATTTCACAACAACTCTCTGCTACCTACCTAAGGAAAACTTGTAGAATAGGTTCAGAAATCTATCAGGAGAGGGACAGCTGATTGCTTAGCCTCAAAAACACTATCCACCCACCCTCAAAAAACAAATGAAAGTTAGAGAAAAATAGGTTTGACTTTATGATATACTAAATTTTTGAAAGTAGCACTAAAATACACTCTAGATAAATTACTCTGCAGGTGTATTAATTCAAAACCCTTATCACTGGCCTGTTTCCGATAACTTGCAAATGGCGAGTATATGTCATCAGTCTAAAAGAGCATCATATTTACCAACTGCTTCTTATGTATTGTGTACATATTGAATATTTTTCATTGGCTAGCTAGAGTATTTATATATATATTATATATATATATATATATATATATAAAATAAGTTTTTCTGCAATATTTAGAGCAAAGGCTGAATTGCAGAGATTGGCCTGTAAAGTTAATGCAGTCAGAAAATGTAGTAAAGTATTTGGAACAGGCACTGTATTGCAGTTAGTATACATTGAATGTTCATCCATGAAGATACTAATAATCATAATCATAAAAAATAATAATAATAATAAAAATTCAGTAAGTAATCTTGGGAAACAAAATAATAAAAATTTTTTAAAAAACAAAGGAGTTTTCAAAAACCATCAGGATCTTTCCCACCGAAAATACACCTATCAAGATTATCCAGAAGTCTTTCTTAACATCCAAAAAGAAGCAAAATGTAAATTTTGTAAGAATAGGTTGCAAACAGGATGACAAGTATCAGGGAAAGGGACATCCTTGTCACAAATGATTGCTTATGAACTGCCAACCTCACTCGACAATGGGTTCAATGTCTTCTAAAATCTTGCCTGGCCAGCAACTAACCAACCTATCACTATAATCATTTGTAAAACATGAATATTGCCTACCCAGAGAAAAAATATCATCCTGACATCATGATACTGAAAAATAAAAAAAAACCTTTGACCATGCAATGTTTGTTGGAAATAGTTTTCTGTGGTCAAATGGTTTTACACTGTAGATGAAGTGTTACTCATAACAGGTGTATTAATTTGCCCTACCTTTAAAAAATCATTTGAAAAGTGAAATGTCATCTACTAATTTAGAATGAATTTTTGAGTGCATGGCTTACTGCTGCTGAAACCCATAGCTAAATCAGCCATGCTTTTTCTGGACAAAGAATTAGAGTCAGTCTTTATAATCAACTACAGTATTTACACATTTTTTCAAGTTTCAGTTAAAAATCTTTGAAAAGTGAAATGTCAGGCCTAATTGCTGTATACATTTGTTCAGTGGCTTACTACTTCAATTAAATCCATTAGAAATGGCATTAATAGCCCATTCAGAATCAACTATTTAATTTTTTGAATGTAATTCATTATTAGGATATTTTCTGGAAGGTTTCCAAATTTTGAGAATGTGCCAAAACTGCCTGATTTTCTGCTGCTTTCTAATCTAAACCTGGGAATGATTAGATCATAAAAGTTGATGTTATTTGCTTCAAATTATACATTAAGTATTTGACTGATGAATCATAATATTTAAGCTCCTTCTGTGTAAATGACAAAAACTTATTTTTTTGGTTTTATTTAGCCTGAAGGTTTGATTTTTGTACTTTAAGATATTTGGCAGTTCCCTTTCCTTTTGGCTGAGTAAATTTATTTGAAGAGCCCATGAGAATGTCACAGAGCAAGAAACAGCTTCAGTTCAGGTCAGTTTGCCTGAAATTAGGACTTTCAGCTTCACTTTTCTGCAAAAGGAATATAGATATCTGCTCAGTTTTAATGACTGGCTCATCAAGATGACAATATACATTTGCTTCTTTTAAAGGGATATTGCTTGAAAGCTTTTAGATTCGTATTCTTTATATCTAATAGATGGGTAAATTTAAGTTTTTCCAAAAATGGTCAAATTTTTGGGCCCAGGAGTCATTTACCATTCCCAACCGTAATGCATAATTTTTGTGGCATCCATTCTGGGATGTGTTTCCAGGGTAACTAGGTTCCATGCCTGACTAGAATGCTAAGTGCAAATGGCTTCTGTAGACCAGCAAACCCCTTACATTATTAAGGTTCTTATTTTCCTGCAACAGAATCCCAGTCCTGTTGATCACCTGTTGTGTCTAGGAATTATGAGAGTACAGCACATCTCACTTCCCAGTTACTTCTTTGGTTCCTGCAAGTCATATATAAAAGTAATTGCTTTTAGTAAAAGAAATGTAATTTTCTTAAAATTAAATTAATTCCCCACTGTTTTGTTGAGTTGCTCAGACCACACAAGTAGGGAGGCAGTTAGCCACTGAAAGGTGTGAGGAACCCTATCTGCATGCAGAAAACCACAGGATGTATAGTGTTTATTAATTTTTTCTTAGGGTGTTTTCCTTTTTTCCTAATACAGTACTGAATAGTAGTGTGGAGTGCATGGGATTCATGTAGATGCACAAACAGGCACTGGTAAAGTATACAATGGGTTTATATTGAAAAAATTATAATCTTTAAAAATGGAATGTTTGATTTTTATCTATTTTATGCATAGGTTGCTTACATCACACTTTTTTCTGTAATTGGGATGTATTCTCTAATTTCAGATCTTTACTTCTGAAGGAAAGAAACAGTGGAGTCTCTACAGTAGTATGGAGCATCACTGAGAGTCTGCATTTTTTAAATCTTGTATCATGAAGGTATGAATGTAGTGGCAAAGGTTAAATGTATAATTAACTTAACATAACCCCAAAATTGATAATGTTTTCATGTCTTTACTGTATATTTTCCTTAGTAACACTCATTTCTAGTTCTCTGTACTACAGTACAGTACACAGATGTATATGAAATGTTTTCATCAGAAATGAAGTATTCTTATAAAATATAATTATTGTCCCACATTTGTAATACATTTTTTTGAGCAGTTGTGTGTAATTCTTCATTTGACAAATTTTCAATAAGTTATTAATTGAAGCACTCTGTGCCATTTTTGTTGAACACTTATTGTGTGAATGGTTAAAAAAATAGCAAAGTGGCATTTTAAGTTTTAAAATTGGAATATAATTTGAGGATAAGTGGCATTTGTATGGAAGAAAACTATAAAAAGGTAGGACTCTGTATTTGGGAACAGAACCGAACAACAGGAAGTAAATGTACAGGTTTATGTTTTTCATTTCCTGTTGTTTGTGTTTAATGGTTTGAAGTGTAAGGGATTGACTTTCTCTGTAGAGTTGGGAAAACAATAAAAAGGACACTAAATTTTAGCGGATACAAAATCCAAAATGAATCCAGAAATTTCCATAGAATTTCCTTTCAAAAGTGAAAGTGAAGAGCCATCATCACCTTCTCAAACCAGTCATGATAACAAGTATATGGTTGGTTGTACTTCAACAGTCAGTGATGGCTGCTTGTCCTTGGATCCATTCATAGATGTCAAGATAGAGTCAGAAGTATCCAGCTCTAATGAATGTGCAAATTTTCCACGCAAAGTTGACTCAGGGCTGTATGAGGAACACTCATTAACTAGCAGAAAGGAAGCCAGCGGAGAAGGAAGTGTAAATGTATGGACAGGTGTTCAAGATACATGTGACTTACATTTTGCATCATGTAGGAAAGAGAAAGACATACTTGAAAATACACAGAAAATTCAGAAGGAAAAAGATGGTATAAATGGGAAAAGAAATTCACAGGAGGTTCATGAGAATCATGCAATCCATAGTAAAGAGAAACCATACATATGCACTGACTGTGGGAAAGGGTTTTCTCAGAAAATTCATCTTACATATCACATGAGGATCCATACTGGTGAAAAGCCATTCAAATGCGGCGACTGTGGGAAAGCATTTTCACAAAAAATTCATCTGACAAATCATATGAGGGCTCACAGTGGGGAGAAGCCGTTTAGATGCAATGAATGCGGGAAAGCCTTCTCTAGGAAATTTTTGCTCAAGACTCATCTGGAGAGTCACAATGGAGAAAAGTCTTTTTGTTGCTCAGAATGTGGGAAAGCATTTTCTCAGGAATTAAAGCTTGCAAATCATGTCAGGATTCACACCAGGGAGAAGCCTTTCAGATGCAATGAATGTGGGAAAGCCTTTTCTCAGGAAGGTTATCTTTGGCATCATGTGAATAATCACACTGAAGAGAGGCTGTTCAGGTGCAGTGAATGCGGGAAAGCATTTTCTCGTAAAAGTTCTCTGAGAAGTCATATGAATACTCACACCGGAGAGAAACCATTTAGCTGCAGTAAGTGTGGAAAATCTTTTTCTCAGAAAAGTGTTCTTAACAGACACATGACAGGCCACACTGGAGTGAAGTCTTTTATTTGCTCTGAATGTGGGAGTGCGTTTTCTCTGGAGACTCAGCTTACAAATCATATGAGAATTCACAGTGGAGAGAAGCCATTCACATGCAGCGAATGTGGCAAAGCCTTTTCTTGGAAAAGTTCTCTTTCTAGCCATATGACCAGTCACACTGGAGACAAGCCATTCAGGTGCAACGAGTGCGGGAAAGTTTTTTCTTCAAAAAGTTCTCTCAGATGTCATATAAATAGTCACACTGGAGAGAAGCCGTTTAGATGCAGTGAATGCGGAAAAACCTTTTCTCAGAAGAGTTTTCTCAGGAGGCATTTGAATAGCCATGCTGGAGTGAAATCTTTCAGTTGCTCTGAATGTGGGAAAGCATTTACTCAGAAAAGTACCCTTATAGATCATATGAGTAGTCACACTGGAGAGGTCTCATTCAGATGCAGTGAATGTGGCAAAGGCTTTTCTTGGAGAAGTTCTTTTAGGAAACATATGAATACCTGTAGTCACAATAGGTAGAAGACTTTCTGTTACTCTGAAAGTGGGTAAACATTTTGTAAGAAAATTCATCTTACCAACCATATATAAAGATTCACACTGGAGAACAGCCATTCAGATGTAACAATTGTGTGAAAGGAATTTCAGTGAAATTCACTTGGTAATTGTCACACAAAAGAAAAGTAATTCACTTACATGGCATGTGTGGAGTACTATTCTTCAAAAATCTTTCTTGCAGGTTATCTAAGGACTCACACTTGAGATATGCCATTTAGATGTGGTGAATATGGGACAACATTTGCTCAGGAAACTTGCCTAGCAAAATGGAAAGATTCTCAGTGGTGGGACACAGTTCACTTGTAACATATGTGGGTCTTTTCTCAGAAGTATAATCTCTTTAAGTCATATCATTCAAGTAGTCATGATCCCTGCCCAACTAGGAACCCTTACCCACAGGAGCTTACAGGCTACTGTAGCAAGGCATCCCCCCCTCCCACATTACTTCCTTATCCTTGGAAGGGCAAGGACTACTGCTAGGGCAAGAGGCATGGGAGAGTATTTACAGTACTCAGAAAATTTTAGCTATAGATCATACTAGGATTCACAGTAATGACTAGCCTTTCAGGTGCGATTTATGCAGGAAAGCATTTTGTCTGGAAATAATCTCAGAAGTCATGGATCTCATTGAAGAGAAGTCTTCCAGATGCATGGTATGGGGAAAACCTATTCTTAGGAAAATGGCTGGTCAAAACGTATGAGATTTCACATTAGATAGGAACCAATCAACTGTAGTTTTGGGAAAACTATAGTGGTCTCAAAACATGCAAAAGTTCACATACGTAAATAAATAAAAAGAAGTGATTGTCATTAAAGAAACTGAGAACTAAGAGAGAAAAAACAGTCTTTTAGAGAAGCATTATGTAGAAGAGAGTATCTGTAAAAGCATCAAAAATATTATGGAATATTGTTAGTAAATTATTTAAGCTTCTCAAATCATACTTCTTGGAAATTTTTGGCATTATCACAGAACAATCATGAGGACCTATTTACTAGCCATGCCATGTATGAAGAGGAATATTGTTTAAATTAATGCATCTTAGAGAACAGAAGCCAGCTCTCATTTGGTGCATGAAAATATGCTGTGGTGATATGAAATTACCTCTAGTATTGAAAACTGTTTAATCTATGTGCACAAAGTAAATCTCATATTAGAATAGGTTGAGGAGTATTTTCATAATGAAGGAATTTGCCATGCAACATTGAGGATATGTTATAGGTAGGGTCTTGATGTAGTTTTATTTTGTTTGCTTGTTTTGTTATCATTGTTTTAGTATGTTGATGATGATGTTTTTTTTTTGTTTCTGTTTTGTTGATTTTTTACAGAAAAATGTGATGTGTTTATGTTGAGACACATTGTATTGTCATTAACTCATGTCTTTATGTTTATGTATTTTATATGCATGTTTTACTTTGATAAATATGTTTACATTTTTAATTGGAAAATATGCATTTAAACTACTGTATAAGTAAAAACTGCAAATGGTCAAAGGAAAGAAAGTAAAATCATAACAAAGTTTGCAAAGAACATTAAAACTGTAATGAATTAGAAAGAAATATGGTAAGTACATCATGGGTCATGCATGACAATTTAGAAAGAGGTGCTACAAAGACATGCAGACTCAGGACTTAAGACCAGTGTGTGTTTAAAGCCTTTTAAAAGTAAACCTTCTCCATCAATTATAGCCACAACAGTTCTGTCAGCTTACATGTAAAAAGAATAGTAAGAGAACAGTTAAAGCAAGTACTTGGTGGGTTTACCTGTCCAACACAGTGTCTACTTTTTTAGGACAAGGGGTAGGTTTACCTGTCCAACACAGTGCCTACTTTTATGGGAAAAGGCCAAATATAGGAAGGTAATAAATATGATTACTAATTATAGTGCGGTGTATGTATATTGGCATAAATTAAACGTCATTTCCTGAAATGAAAATTATGAATTGAAATTTTTCCAGCATATTTACGTTAATGCAACAGCCAAAGGAATATACATCCTATGAGAATAAATTCTTATTTCCTCCACATTCAGGTATTTCATTGTTACAACCTACATGCCACAGACCATTCATATAGTCAAGGTTAAAAGCTTTGAAAGTTTTGTTAACTTACACACACTTGACTTTTTGTACAGTACTTATAAATGTTAAGCCACAAATATCTTGGGAATAACTTACTCCCATGGGGAATTGTAATTGATAAGTGCATCTGGCCTGGCCAGGATTTGAACTTAGGTCTTTTGGATACAGTGATAGATTCTTGACTTATCCATTTCTTTCTTTTTTTTTTAAACCTTCAGCTGAAAACCCTCAGATAATCCACAGACTCTAAACCCGAGAGGGCTCCAAAAGGAAATCAACCTGCAGAGAGAGACACATTATAGGAAAGGTGACAAATAAATTTGAGGGAATAGAACCAGACACTGAAGGAAGGACAGCAGTGATGGTTTTGAAAATGAAGTCGCAGGTAAAGATAAAGAAAATGATAAGGATAAAGCAACCTCTGCTAAACCACCAGGCATACTCAGCCCTTCTGCTAAGCTTACCCCACATACTGTTTGAAGAGGAAACAAACAGAAAAGTGTGCTTGAGTGTACTTCCATGAAAGGGAATCCTAAGCTAAGACAATGGGGGGATCCCAGTACATAGGCAGTGGCACCATCATATACTGTAGAACAGTGATTTATTTTGAAGTGGCTTTCTCTTAGAAGAGATTCATACCAGAGAGTACAAATTGAAAAGAGTAAGAAGTGTAGGGTGTTCAGTGTTGTCAAGAGTTTGCCAAGAGTAAAAGATATGTAATGAATATGTCAGGCTATTCTGAGTTGGTGTAGGCATTGGAAAAGGTCTGTGACCAGAGAGGGACCCAATAACATTCTGTAATGGCCAACCTTAGAAGGGCCTGTATGTCTTTAGTGGTAGTATAACAATGGGTGGATGGTGCCATGGCAACCTAGAACCTACTAAAACTCTGATGTTGCCGGAAAGATTTGAACCATCACCCTGCTTTCCAGAATGAGATAACATTAACCACTTGAGCACAAGAGAGGCATTAGTTGATATTGACTGCTGATGTGTATATTCCTGTTGTAAATATATATGTTTATACAGAAAATAAAATTACTTGATGACAAATTTTAATTTCATGCTAAAGTTAAATTTAGCCAATGAATTTGCTTTTCTTTAACTAAACTTATTGATAAATTTCATAATTGCCCTAGTGGGGAATCCTCTATAAAGTAATCTAATGGCCAAAAGCTGACAACTGAACAATAACTTGCATTGTTCCAGGTAATACTCATGTTATTGTTATGCTGTAATGCAGTCCAGTTTCCCAAACACAGAAGGATGATGAAAACAATAGACTTTTTCCGGAAAAGCAAAAGGGAAGAGATCATGCATGAATTGTTTATCTAAATACACTCCAGTTGGAGCAAAGGAGGCTGGCCAGTTAGAGCAGTTAGTCTTCATGCAAAGTTCAAAAAGTGTAATTAGGACTAAAATTTTATATACTATATATTATATAATGTTTGGATACTGTGAACAATCATAAACTATGTAAATGCATCACTAAGCCCAGCAATTATCAAGAGACCTAACAAACAAGAAAATCATGACCAAAGGTGTATTAAACAGGGATGAGTGATTGAAGTAGTCAATAAAGTTCCCAGTTTAATTTGGAATTTTTTCATTAGTCTCCCTCAGGCCGACATAAAAGGAACTGGAAGGCAGATATCCAAGCGTATAAGGGTCAACTTCTGGAGAGATTAGATGATTCTGAGTCTATCACAGAGTCCTAATCCTCCAGGAAAGAAAGTCATTATTTAGTTGTCAGGCTACATATAACCATGGGCATATATGGCATGAAAAGAAATACTGAAGTAGGCAGACAGGTAGCAATAAACAATAAGCCTACCACTTGATTGGAGATTTATTTCTTAGTCTGGGTAATCCAGAATGGTTAGTTCTACAAGGAGTTGAAAATCTATAAATTAATTCACTTGCATTGCATTTCAATAACTTGGTGACACTGTACCCGGTATTTTAATAAATTAAATCAGGGTTTTAGAAAAAATATAGTTTTGCATGAAATTTCAGTAGATTACTGGTAATAATAATTTGGAAAAATAGTAAGATTGACTAGGCACATTTCTTCTAGAGTAAATTATTCTAGAAACCTTAATACCTGTGTATAGAAAATTGTTTATCCCACTAAGTTTCAGCCACACATGGAAGGGTTAGCTGCAAGGTATGTATAAACATGCTTACCAAGATTCACGATAAATAGCATGCCATCTCCCCTCTCTTGAATATGGCTTGTCTGTGAGAACTTGTATTGTCTTCAAATATGGTTATTGTATACTGTGTGTACACCACTTACTAACAATACAGGTACAGTATTTAAATTTTTACAAAAGTTGTAAAAATATTGAAAGAGTTTGAAATGCAATACATCAGTCCTTGCCAAAGTTATGTTACAGAGCTGTGCAAGAACTCATTGATTATGAAGTATGCTTTAAGTTAATTGAATCTCTGAAAATACTTCTACTGTAGGTATAGACCAACAGAGGCTGTTCACATCCCAAGAAAAAAGTGTTATTGGATACAGTGTCCATCAGCATCCATCTCGCAATCCTCACTAAGTTCAAAGATTCAGTTATTGACTATATACTTTTAACCGAAGTATATTTATGAAACATGACAAAGATTTTTTTTATAAAATTTTATTAAAATGCAAAATTCAAATAAGTTAAAAGCAACAAAGGCTATTAGATTTAGTGAAAAATCTGTGATTATATTACAACCTTACAACTAGACTTTTTTTAATCTAAGTATTACAGTATATCTTAGCTTGCACTTTTTTTCTGTTGAATGTTTCTTTAATTTTACCTCAGGGAGTTGTTTTAGGAATGTCAACACTTTTTTGAACAGTTGTGCTAGATTTAAGTTATTATTATAGTGTACAACAAGGTTATTAAGGTTATTATTGTTGCAGGTCTTAGTCTTGATCAATAAAACCAAGAAAATAATAAATCCAGAAAATTTTTGGGTTTCACGGGATAATCTAGATTTGGAGCTGAGAGGAAAACTCTGATCCACTGTCAGAAAAGATCTGATTTTGCATTTGTGGTAAATTTGGAAAAACCTGATATTGCAGTGCTCTTGCAACAGTTTCAGTTTTTTTTTGTATAGTAATGGCTGGCAACCATTAGAGAGACACTCTCCATACTAAAGTTTAGGAAATCAGGGAATACTAGCTGCACAGAGTTCAGCTGATCCTCCAGATAGTGTACACTACTGACTGATGTGATACTTTATTGAAATGATGTTACTGACATTATGCACATGATGCATATACAAATAGTATCGTTGGTTTTTTACATGATGAAGGATGCCAAATTAAGACAATTCACTTGTTAAATAATTTTTTTTTTTTATGTAAGCTGCTCGGTATTGGTTCACTATTACAACTTTGGAAAAATCCAGATGGGACCGCATATAAGTATACAGCATCATTGTGTTATAAAATGGTATCCATAACTATTAATTTAGAACCATAACACTTACAAATAACCAGCAGGACTAGGCTATTCTTTTTTAACTTATGGGTAGTGATACAGGTTGTAAGATGTTTTAATGGAGGATTAGATGTCTACATTTAAATGGTTTGTTTCTTATCCGTTAGTGAGGCCAACCTTTTGACAGTTAAATATTTAAACTCTGTAGTATGATTCAGCTGAAAAAAAATTATATCCATTAATGAGGTAAACTAAGATAGAATTATTTTGTCTAATAATACCAAAACATACTGAGTATATTTTAATAGACCCTGTTCTCTTGTCAGGAACTCAGATGTTTCAGTTGTTCCTGTTCTGTTGTCAGAAATTTGGAAGGATGTTTTAATAGTCCCTGCCCTGTTTCTAGAAACTTGGAAGGATGTTTCAATAGTCCCCGTTCTGTTTTCAGAGACCTGGAAGGATGTTTCAGTAGTTCCTGTTGTTTTCAGAAACCTGGAAGGATTTTTCAATAGTCCCAGTTCTGTTTTTGGAAACTTGAAAGGAGGTTTCAGTAGTCCTTGTTCTATTTTCAGAAACTTGGAAAGATGAGGTAGGTTTGTTTTCTAAATAACCAATTAAACTTATAGTAATATTAAGTGTACAGTAATCTAAAGTATTATCATCTCCAAAGAGAAGACAAGGTATTAACTATCAAATTTAATGGAACAGAGAATTCTACCAAGACCAAGATAGGGTTTTGTATTTTTGTGTACTGGGCCAATGCCTCTCCATATAATCTATACTGTACTGTACTTTACGTAGGAGAATGGAAACTGAAATTAAACATAGGTCAGAATCAATCCACAATTCCAGAAAATACTTCATTCTGATTTCTTACTGGCTTAAATTTATTATGGCTCTGTAAATGACAAGCACATACTGTACTAGTTATAAGCAAACTGCTGATATACAATTAGTCAATACTTGACATGTATAGGTATGTATTAGATAGGGTAGAATCATCACCGTCATCAGTAAAGTAAGGTTTGCATTTTTGCTTGGTTTGATATAGGTATGCTAAAATTCTAAACTCTTCTTGTCCTGTATAGGACTGAAATACAAATCTACAAACTCATTGTCAAGAAGAATAGGTTTTTTTTAATGTGTAAATTACTGGAAAACCCACATCAAAATGTGCAGTGTACAGGTGGTCACTAAGAAAGAGTCATGTTACTCGTTAAGTGTTGTTGATAATGAGAATCTAATGGATTAACAACAGTGGCCCAGAATTATGTCATTGTAGCATAATTTTGCTTTTTATAATTAATAAGTTTACATTGATTTCAAATGGAAGTTAAAGGTACTGTATTCTCGTATTATTAAAAAAAAATTTAAGCCATACTAAAATAAGTGAGTATCATTCACCTCCACTTTATTTTTCAAACTGTGTAGTCTGTGTATGATAACTGATGGATGCAAATTTTATTTTTAACTATTTTGCATCATATGCTATTTGTGGCTTTCATAATTTTGAATAATATTAGAGTAAATAAATGTAATCTTTAATGTAAGTCACTCTTGTAAATTGCTCTACTGTACTGGAAACTAGTAATAGTGTGGTGCTGTCGTTAATTCAGTCTGGCATTTTTTGATCATGTAACAGCAACTAATGCACAAACTCATGCTTTCTGCAATTTTCTTACTACAGTGCATTATAATTTTCCCATCAATATATTAAGAACTAAACAGCTACCCACATACAGATGTATCTGTGTATGTTCAGATACTTGCTTTTGTTGAATGAGGCAAATGAGAAATACTGTACAGTATATAGAATAAAACACATGGTAATTATAAGTAGATAAAATATAAAATAATTTTGCTCTCTCTAACATGTGCAGTGTTAACACTCACCAGAACCTTAATTCTTCTCTTTTGATAACCTTCCTGTTATGATAATGATTACTATGGTCATTCTTACCAGACTTATGGTCCACTTCACCAAACAGAGAAAGATGTAAGATTTTTATTTTCCCTTTAAGAGAGTACTTTAGGCACCTTCTTAGCTTTTGAGGTATTTGTTACGAATAGATTACAGTATTTTGTAAATGAGTTTTGAAAGAAACGTGCTGCCAACATCACAAGTAATGAACAAATTAGACAACATGAGCACAGTGCTCTTATTGTTCGGGAAAGATTGAGGACTACAACTGTGAGCAACTTTGTCTGAAGACAAATTCAGAGAAATTAGTGGATATATTTTGGAAGGGAGTACCATTCAAAATCATAGTCCTTGAACTTAGCTTGGATATTATGCAAATGTAATTAAAAGAAAGAAAAAGTAACAACTAGATATATTTCCACTCGCCAATTGGCATCTGAAAGATTGAATATGGCGAGGTGAACTGACCAGCCGTTTACACCATCACACTTGAAACTTGGTGTATTGTCATTGTGTTTTATGAGAATTATGATTTACCATGGCACAAGGTAATTTTTTAGTCACTTGAGACAGAAGTCCATTAATATAGCTGTATGTCTCTCTCTCATTCTCAGCATATAAATGTGCTGTATTCTGGTCTATGGTCTGCCAATGTCAGTCATCTTGATATATATGTGAACAGGTGTTTGTGAGACAAGGACTTAAACATCACATATCCTTTTGTGCAAACATAAGGAAAAATATTAGAATCATTTGAAAGCATTAATTTATTGGCATAAAAATTTTGTTTATTCTGATTTTAATGTTAGGTATGCCATTTACCTGGTTACAGTAATTTGACTGTTTCATTGCACTGATAATGTATGATCTGTAGTAAATCTCTTGTAAAGACATCAGACGTCTCTTCATTTCGCATCAATCATGTTCATGCATCACACTTATTAACATGTCAAAAATCTCATGTAAATATTCATACGTAGAATTTCCTGGCCTTTCTGCCGATATATATTTTATCATTGTATGTATGTTATGTCTCTTAAAATTGTCTTTTGTTTGACTGTCGACAAACAAGTTGCTCAGAGTGTGGGTCACGGCAATCGGAGGTTGGGCACTACGTTTCCGTCCACACTCTGCCACGCATACCTGAGCCCAGGTGAATAAATCAGTTAATACCCAGTTTGACCTTTTTGTCCTCATAACTGGTGATCCGAGGAGCGACGGTAAGCACAGCGGTTTTAGCTTTGCCATTAACGGACTCACTACGGCTGCTTTACCTTCAGAGAGCTTTAACAGAACCACACAGCGACAAAAGTCTAGGCCTCTGAAAGCTCCTTCCTCGGAGAACACCCACACCACTAGCAGACTAATTATGGCGTACCCCTCCAGGTACGTTCTGGCGTGCTCGAACGGTTTGGCCCCGCCATTTACGATTCACGTTGACCATACTCAGAAGTCATTAACTGAACCACACGGCGTATAGTTTTGACTTCTGACGAGCTCCAAACACCATTAGCGGACTAAATACGCGCGTATTTCGTGTTTTGGTGTGGGAAAAAATGTCAGACACTGAGTTAGAAAGTCATTCTGAAGACGCACAGATCCTCTGCATCCCCCTCTTGCCTTCGAAGGCAGCAATAAGCCAGGCAATAAAACTCCCTCCGTTCTCACGACAAAACACCGCATCCTGGTTTCTGCGGGCAGATGTCTATTTCCGAGTAGTGAAAATTACAGACGAGGAGACCAAGGTGGACGTAACCATGACAACGCTACCGGAGGAGGTCTTCAACAAAATCACCCCATGGTTGGACTTGCAGCTTGGCAAAGTCAAGTACAGAGACCTGCGAGATAAGCTCATCGATACATACTCCATGCCCGTCCCAGAGAGAGCCCAACGCACCCTCGACCTGATGACCCAGCCCCTGTGGGACGCATCACTCAGGGATGCCTGGGACGAACTACAAGGTCTCCTGATGCTGCAGGGCGTTGACGCGGATGGTTGGAGGAAGGAGTTCAGTTTGTCGCCAGAAATATTCTGCGGCACCTTCCGCAGGAGGTGAGGGGGCAAATCACGGATGCGGACACCCTTTCAATGGACGAATTGGTGAACGTCGCACACAAACTCCATGAGGCCACCAAGGCCTCCAAACACGCCGCAACACCCGCAGCCTGTAACCTGGTAACAGAAGAAGCTGAGGCAGAGGACACAAATGCGGTATACAGGAAGAAGGCGCTGCAGCAGCAGCAGAGGACGTGGACAAACCCAGCCTGGTGTTACTTCCATCGGAGGTTCGGAAGCACCGTCAGAAATTGCAGAGCCCTTGTTCTTTTCAAAAAAACAGAAAGGCGGCCACAAATAACAGCAGTGGCCGCAAACCTTGCGATTCTTTATCCATGATGCCTTATCGAAACGATGGATGCTGGTAGACACTGGGGCTATGCAATCGGTGTTTCCGCTGTCGAGGGAGGACAGCGACCGCACATCCAGCGCCGCAACCGCACTGGTGGCCGTAAATGGAAGCTCCATCTGCTGCTACGGAACTTTGACCCGCAGAATATCCATCCTGGGCCATAAATATGATTGGCCCTTCGTCATCGCGGACGTTAAGTTTCCTCTCCTAGGGGCCGATTTCCTCGCACACCGCGTAATTCTGGTAGACGTCGGCCGAAAACGCCTGCAGGATACCTGGACACCGAACCTGCCGCTCGACCGCTCTCCACCGGGTTGGGGATGCCCGCCATCTGCTTCATCTCTTCGAACAGATACAGCGCCCTCCTCCACGAGTTCCCAGACGTCTTCAAGCCAGAGCTGCGTCAGTTGCCGGGAGCCCAGGCTAAGCACGGCATCCATCACCATATCACCACGGCAGGCCCACCAACACATGCCAAATTCCGCCGCTTGCCACCCAAAAAACTCCAAGATGCTAAACGAGCCTTTGCCGAGATGGAACGGATTGGAATCTGCAGGAAGGCATCGAGTCCGTAGGCGTCCCCCCCTCCACATGGTAAGGAAACCAGACAGCTCCTGGAGGCCCTGTGGGGACTATCGTTGACTGAACCTAATAATGACACCGGACTACTATTCCATGCCGAACATATAGGACCTAACAGGCGCCTTGCACGGGGCCAAAGTATTTACAAAAGTGGATTTGCTCAAATCTTATTTTCAGGTACCAGTGCACCTCGACGACGTTCCAAAGACAGCCAGCATCATGCCGTTCGTGACATATACCTTCTCCTACTCCACCTTCGGCCTCAGGAACGCCGGGGCTACGTTCCAGCGCCTTATGGACGCCATCTTGGTGGACCTACCTTTCTGTGTTTGCTACTTAGACGACATCCTGATCTTCTCCAGGTCCCTGGAGGAACACCTGCACCACGTCAGGTTCGACAAGTGTACCTTCAGAGCGGAAAAGTTAGACTTCCTGGGCCACGAGAATGACGAGATCTCTCTGGCAGGTGTTCGCCCTATGGCCTTCAAAGTGGATGCAGTGAAGAAGTTTCCAACACCAAAATCCATCAAGTCCCTGCAGGAGTTCCTCAGCATGGTCAGCTACTACCGTCACTTCATACTGGACATCGCCGCATCATGTATCCCCTAACTGGAGTACTGAAGGGAAGCCAAAGCTCTGACACGGGCAGCCCGGCAGCAGCAGGCGTTTGAACAGACGAAGGCAACCCTTGCCAGAGCCACCACCTTAACACATCACGACCCCACCGCCCCCCTGAGGCTTACCACTGATGCCAGCAACATCACCTGCGGAGCCGTGCTGGAGCAGGTAGTAGCCGGTTCCCCCCACCCTCTGGCCTTCTTCAGCCGCAAGTTAAAGCTGCCGGAAGACCCGCTACAGTGCATTTGACAGGGAGCTGCTGGTAATCTACCAAGCTGTGCGGCACTTCAAGTACCTCTTGGACGGCAGCCTTTTCTCCATCCTGACAGACCACAAGCCGTTGGTGCATGCATTCACAAGGGTGGGAGACGCATGGTCGGCAAGACAGCAGCGGCACCTGGCCGCTATCTCCGAGTTTGGCTGCACCATTAGCTATGTCCCCAGCAAGAAGAACCCAGTGGCTGACGCCCTATCAAGAGTAGAGATAAATTCAGTCCACCTGGACATAGACTACGAGGACCTGGCGAAGGAACAAGCCGCGGACCCGGAAACAGCAGCCCACTGCACGGCACTCACTGCTCTGAGGTGGGAAGACTTGCCAATAGGTGGTTCCAGTTCAGCACTTTTCTGCAACACCAGCACTGGCCAATCCCGCCCCCTGATACCCGTGTCAAGAAGAAAGCAGACTTTCGACATCATCCACGGGCTGTCCCATCCATCAGGACGAACCCTGCATCCAACGGCATGGTGGAAAGGACCCATCGTTCATTGAAGGCAGCTCTGATGGCATGTTGCACTGACGACAATTGGAAGGTGCAGCTCCCCTGGGTCCTGCTGGGTCTCCACACCACACCAAGGGCAAACGGCGATGAATCTCCTTCAGAGAATGTCTACGGCGAAACACTGGCTGTACCGGGAGAGTTCTTCGCCATGGAGCCGGACGTCGCAGATATGTCCCTTCCAAGGCTAAGGGAAATATCAAAGAGGTTCGCGCCCTGCCGAAAGACTTGCAGATAGGACCCATGTCTACAGCCCAAAAGGCCTGGACTCCTGCACGCATGTCTTCATCAGGATCGACGCCCACCCTTGACCAGACCATACAGAGGCCCATACCGTGACGTAAGTAGGGCATCCAAGGCCTACCTTGTCAACGTCCACGGGCAGGAAGACTGGGTTTCTGTCGACAGGCTAAAGCCAGCCTTTCTGATGGACAGCAGAACTCGGGAGGCAACCGGCAGGCGTCCCAGAATTCCTCCACAAAACAAGGCCCCGGATGAACCCATCGGCGTCCTGAAACGTAGTCGAGGACGTCCCAAGGGCCGCACTAAGGAGGTCATCCGCTCGGCAAAACTGCCGGGCGATTCAGCAGTCGAAGCTGCCCCATGTCGGCAGGTATCAAGAACTCGGGGCCGGCTCCTGCTCCCAAAGAGGTTCCGTGACTGATTTTCAAAAAGTCTTCCAATCATTATTTCATAGTAATTGTCTTGGGGTGGGGGTGGGGAGTACTTGTAAAGACGTCAGACGTCTCTTCATTTCACATCAATCACGTTCATGCATCACACTTATTAACATGTCAAGAATCTCGTGTAAATATTTGTATGTAGAATTTCCTGGCCTTTCCGCCGATATATATTTTATCATTGTATGTATGTTATGTCTCTTAAAATTGCCATTTGTTTGACTGTCAACAAACACAAATTGCTCAGAGTGCGGGTCATGGCAATCGGAGGTCGGGCACTATGTTTCCGTCCGCACTCTGTCATGTATACCAGAGCCGAGGTGAATAAATCAGTTAATACCCAGTTCGACCTTTTTGTCCTCACACTCATGATTATGGCTCATTTTGTATAATAATAATAATAATAATAATAATAATAATAATAATAATAATAATAATAATAATATTCTTTATTGCGGCTCAGGTCCATATACATTGAATATACAAATACAATACACACGACCACACACTCTAGATACATAAGGTAACATGTGTGATAAAAATAATTATCGACAGTATTCACACAGTTGCTGAAGAAGTAAAAAAAAATAGAATTCATAATAATGGTAATGACAGTAATTATATGGAGAACAGAAAAAATAAAAAATGGTAACAATAAAAAAACAGAGATTACAGACGATTAATTTCCATCTGGGGACCAGAAGGTTAAACACGAATGATGAAAACTGCAAAACTCTACAATGATATTAATCACAGTAATAATAAAAAGTAATACCAAAATAACAAGAAACGTAGAAATATAATATAATAATAATAATGACAGATTCTGGAGATGACACTTCATAATTGCAAAAATAGAGAATAAGACATTATTCCACCTTTCCCACATTTTAGATCTTCTTGCCTCACTACTTAGGATGCTTTGAGTGAACGAATTGCTGCTGTTTCTCAGTCGGGTGATCAGACTGTACATTGTTCACCTCACAATGATTTTCAAATTATCCAGGCGGTTTTCCGTGAACATCTGCGTGGCTGAGCGACGGCGAGGAATGTTTGTGAGGCGTCTCAGAATGTCGTTGTAAACAACAGAGATACGTCTCATGGTCTCTCGGGTATAGTTCTCCAAAGGGAGCAGTACGAGCGGAGGAGCAGCAGTTTCGTTTCTCGGTGACAGAAGGCAAAACTCCTTGCAATCATGTTGCCAGTTGCACATAGTTTACGACGCCTCTGTTCTATGTCTGCCGTATCTTTTAGGTCGTCCGTGACAATGTGGCCCAAATACGGAAATTGATCCACGAATTCCAGACGATGATTTCCGAGGAAAATTAGTGGTTCTGCAATTTGCTTAAGGATCTCGGGAGTAAAGACATACAATGGGTCTTGGTTTCGTTGTATAGGATATCAAATTCCTCTGCATATTGGCGGCAGGTGTCGATGAGTCGCTGGAGACCTTGCACTGATGGGGAAATCAGAACCATATCATCGGCGTAACAGAGGTTGTTTATTGTTGTTTCGTTGATAGTGCATCCGACTGGGAGTGAGTTCAGCTTGACATTCAGGGCATCTGTGTACGTGTTGAACAGGTATGGAGAGAGAATGCCCCCTTGCCGAAGGCTATTTAGGGAGCCGAAGGAGTACGACAGTACGTTTCCGGATTTGACACAGAATTGCTGAGTGGAGAACCAACAACATAAAATGCCAATTAGATATAGAGGTGTGCCTCGTTTGTGCAGCTTCAGGAAGAGCTTCAGGTAGTTTACTCTGTCAAATGCTTTTCTCACATCCACAAAACATAGGAAAACAGGAGAGGCTGATGATAGGTAATAGTTCGGCAATTCTTTCAGGATGTAGATGCAGGTGTCGGTTGAGTGGTTTGCTTTAAAGTCGAACTGGTTGTCAGTAGTGTGTAGAAAGGAGAGAAATCTCACTAGAAGAACGAACTCAAGTATCTTCGATGCAATTGTAGTAATAGCAATCGGGAGATAATTGCCAGGGTCAGCTGCATCCTTTAACTTGTTATTTATTGATGGCATTAAGTGAACTGAGAGTAGGGAATCTGGGAGAAACGGGTGAATTATGCACGAATTAAATAGAGCAGGTAGCAAAATGTAAATTATCGGATGACAGAATTTGAAAGCTTCAGCAGGCAGACCATCGCAGCCGGGCGATTTATTATTAAGTAGGTTGTTTATGGCATCGCTGATGTTACCTGCCGTAATACGATCGGCGAAATGAAACTGAATATTATCAGTAAGGAGGTTATTTACATCCCTTCTGGTCTTGATCGTTTATGCAATTCAGGATAGTGCTGAAATGATCACCCCACATTCTTGGGATAGCCTCGTCACCGCGACGGCTTCTCCTACTCTCTGTGATAGCTTTTTAGTTTTGGGATTTAGGGATTGAATGTCCCTCCAGAGACGGGGGTAATCGCCAGATTCTAATTTTCTAGACATTGCATCAGCTCTTAGTTGCTTTTCATTCAGTCTGCAATGTTAAAGGGCAAGTCTGAACTGCGCTCTCGCCTGCCTCATTAACAGTGCAAAGTGTCCTTCCTTCCGGCTACCATTTTGCCTCCACAGTAGAAACATTTCTCGTGAATGTGTATAAAGATCTTTAACCAAGTCATTCCATCCAGGTATATTACGAGAGTTGCCATGACGAGATCTAAAGGTATCCCCGCCGGAGGCGAGCATAGCGGAAATTATATCCGAACAGAAGCCTTTCAGATCTCTCCTGCGATGATCGATTCTACATTTTGGGCTAGTCCACAGTAAGGCGTCTGCCGGTTGAGCTATTGACCGCAGACTGGTTTCCGCGGTTTCCCTAAAGGATCTGATTTTCTGTTGGTTTTTAGAATCCCAGTTAACAGCAGGTGGGTGATCTGTTAGGGGGTTCATGGTAGGGAGGGATGGGGTACTGAATGACACCTGTAAGGGGATGTGATCATAGCCCATTGCAAGATCGTATTTTATTGATTATAAAACTTTTTAGCAACCAGATCACTACTGAAGAAATGCCCGACTAACGTAACCACACTAGGAATGATGACAGTAGCTATTTGGTAATATGTCACCCTCAAAGTGCATCTCTCTGTTGAGGGGGTTAGTACTGTCAGGGCACCGCACATGGTGGACTGTGGTCACTAATGATGGTTTGCAGCATTTGTTTGACCTCTGGCTCCACTCACTTTTTAGCCTTTTACTTTACACCCATTCCTAATAACTTTCATTTTCTCTCTAGCTTTTTAACTATTACCTCTTTGTGCAACTGTCTTAAGTGCTGACTGGCAGAAAGTGGCCCAGTTCTTGGCTTCATAGCGTAAATTTCATGGTTGTTCATATGATCCGCGCTCATGGCGGGTGTGGGTTTGATTCCTGCCACAGACGTCTGGCCAAGTTAGGGGGGGGAAGGGTAAGGTAAGCCTATCAAGTGACAATCCCAGTATGGGGGTAGTGGCGCCAGTGCACTCCAGGCTGTGTACTTTAGGCATTACTTAAGGCTCTTTGCAGTGCCACTTCGGCCCCTAGCTGCAACCCCTTTCATTCCTTTTTTCGTACCTCCGTTCATATACGCTTTCTTCCATCTTACCTTCCACCCTCCCCTAACAGTTGTTGCATGGTGAAACTACGAGGTTTTCCTCCTGTTACACCTTTCAAACACTTTTTACTCTCAATTTCCGTTTCAGCGTGGAATGACAATATAGGTCCCAGCGCTTGGCCTGAATTCTATATTCTACTCTATAAAGTGATATTCAGCAGGTCATATTCTTATGGTATTGAATTTTTGTATGAAGAAAGCAAGTTTTCAATTCGTGTCTGTTTCAGAACTGAGGGTGCAAAATCAAAGAATAATTTGGAAATATGAGATGGGATTCCAAAATCTTTCGTGGTATTTACTGCTAGTTTACATGTGATACTTCAAAATTATATACAGTATATATATACACATATACATAAATACATACATACATACATACACACACACTATCTATCTATCTATCTATATATATATATATGTGTGTGTGTGTGTGTGTGTGTGTATGTGTGTGTGTTGTATAATGTAAGTGTATGCAAAGAGCAAATTACGATATCTTGTAATTTACAAGCATTGGCTTGCTCCCATGTGTAGCACTTACGTGTATGTAAAGTTATGCAGACTGCCATAAGGGAAACCCTGTTATGTTTTATCCGTATATAGGCCTATACTTTCATTATCATCCATTTTGACAACAACCATGCAAGATGTCGTGACGGAGTGGAAAAGCCGAACCGATCGCCAATTATAAAAGCAGCCAATCACCGGTTGCGACTGGTCGAATCAGGGAACGAAAATAAATTCCCTTCCTGGTGCATGCAAATGTTTTTCCGAAGGTTATTTTGTACAGACGACTTGACTTTCCGTTGTGATTAGTGTCACTTATCCCGGAAATAAAGCTATCATCGTTATGTGCAGAAAGGCAAGCGAATCTTTTTGTTCTTACTGAATAGCCTTTACATTTCTGTGAGGGCAAAATGAATAGATAGAAGTCTTGTGTGTTTATGTAGAACATAGTTTGTTTCGTTTGTGTTGTTTTTGTTTAGTTTCTAATGCAAGTTTTGCTATTTTACTCCATTATCTTCTCGTCCGAACCGTTAGTGATTCAGTCTGGATGAGATTTTGCTGATTCTACTTTTTCTCCAGAAAGAAATGAACTGAAGGTATGTCCACGAGTTCGCGCGCCCGTAGAAGTGTCCTTGCTTGGTGGTGGTGGTGGGGTTTGTTGCGAGAGGGAAGGAGACTTTTTTGTCGATTGCTAGGTAGCAACAGGATGTTCACATGCACCATTAAACAAGGGGCAAGGGGCTGAAATAAAGCCGTAACAGAATGTGACAATGTCCATCTCTCAAGGTGTGAGACTACATTTTCTATACCTTTGCGGTTATTAATAAATATCCGTCGACTTCATTTGATCTTAAATCTATGCCGTATTCCAAACGATTTTCCTTTACCTCGTTTGGAACAAAGGTTGCTGATCATAGTATTTTTTTCTCCTGCTAACAGCTACAGTTATTCACTATCATCAAATGACAATTTAACTTCCTCTCAGGAAAGGCTAGTTATTAAAAGGCAGTTTGTCTTATTTGTGATCGAAATAATTTCTCAAAACCTAATTCGTTGATTACTCAATAATCTGTATACTTGGTCTCCAGTTTATGGCAAGTAAAAAACAGAGGAAATACTTGGGAACAGCAGTTAAAGTATGTAGCCTACCTACTCGAGTAAATACCGAATATAACCAAGTACTGTGTATAACTTCGGTTAATTTTCGCCTACCCACTGAGATTGCTGTAGCCAAGACTCGTTCGTTATCTTTGGCTTCACCTACGCCTCGTAGTGAAATATATAAACCATGGTCATCTCCATGGTTTATAGTGTTACTTTTTCCTGAAGTCGTAAATGGAAGCTCTGCGCCTCATGTAACAGAAATGCCCAGGCAAAATTTGTGAAGGGTTTCAAACTTCGGCGATATAAAAAGAAACTTATCCTCAAATTTTCTAGTACTCAAGGTGCCTTTCGTTTCATTCACAAGCTAGAACACTATGTTCTTTTTGTTTGTTGTAAATAATTCAAACACGACACATAGCTAACAAGAAGTATTATGAAAGAAAGAGTAAAAAATGGATAATCTGAATAAACCTCGATTAAAAACAAATGCTCTTGTATTTGAAATTACTTCTAGGCAATTAGGAACGATGTTGAAGTTGGGATGTAACTTTGAAATCAAACAAACGAATGTAGGGGTGTAGGTCACCTGTACGATACGTTTTCCCGGGTTGGCAACAATCCATTCTTGCCTTGTCCCTCCTCAGAACCTTTGCATACGTTTCCCGACAGTGTTAGTGTGTTTTAAGTGAAAATATCTTCCATTTGGTTTTAAGTCACGAGTGTCATTGTACAAAGCTGACGTTTGCTGCGATCGTTCAGGTAAGGAGTTACGAAGTGGATGTTTTTGCACGGCTGTCATTTAGCCAGTGACACTATTTCTTTAAAATTATAGCGAGGCATCAAATTGATAGACCGATTAGCTGTATTTCATTAAACCTAATGAGTCTATCGAGAGTTAATTGCCATGCTTAATCGATTTTACAATCAAGGACCTAATTACTGTTTCAGTCTCATGTGATGCCTTTTGTCCCCAAACGGATGCCTGGTATCAAGTATCAAAGTGATTGTGTAAGTTGTAGCCTCATTGTCACTTCATGATTCACCAAGCTAGACTTGTTTGATAATCGGTGTTTATCTCTTTGCCAAGTTACGAAAGCTAAAACAATTTCTTGTATATAAAAAAAATAAAAGAAAATAGTCAATGCTACGAGACAGTTACATGAGAAATGTTTAAAGTAAATTTGTATGACAGCATCGCACTTGATTATGGCACTTGTTACCTCGTGGTGGAAGTTCAATCATCGGTGACATCTATTACGTGGTTCTGTTGGGTTGATGTGCTTCCTGTGAATCAGTAGGGTTTTGTCGTTCATTGTTTTGATTTCGCTTAATATTAACACATTATGATTTAGAAAAGCAGGGTTGTGTATTAGGAAATAAAGTCATTAGTTTTGAGAGTAGTTACAACCAAGGTTTGTTTAGGCAATGTTTGAATATGACTTTTTTTTAACGAGAAAGTTGAAAGCTCGGCCAACTGCTTGAAATTTTGTTTATATAAACAAAGGAATTGGTGTTAGTTTTAAGACGTGTTTGTTTATGGGTGTGTAAGAAAGAAAATGTTACGCCCTTGAAGGTAAGAAATGTCGATTATGCTTAATTTTGCGGTTGAGAGAGAGGTTGGCAAGTAAGGAATTGCCAGGGAAGTAAAGGAGAAATTGACACTGTTATTACCAGCATTAGACTTATATTAAATAAAACCTCCATTTTGTTTTCTTAGGAAATTTCAACATTGCGAGTTTGGAAATGTATGCAATGGCTTCATACGAGCGATTTCATTCGGCAAAAAAAAAAAAAACCCTAGAGGGAAGCATACTTACGTTGACTTTGAAGGCATGATTTTGTTTAACAGGAAAATTTGGTATGCGTTAGTCCGTCATCTACCTGGTAGGGATTGTGATTTTATTACTGTGGATAAACACTAAGTAATTAGCATGTACTTAGAACAATAAATTGTTTATGTACACGAAAGTTTTTTTTATTTGTTCTAATATATTAAAATTTTTGTTTTAATCATAGACTTGGACGTTGCCCATATGAAGACTCGGCAGTGTGATAATTTTGCAATATACGGGAAAACTTATTCTAGGGTCATTAAGTGCGTTTATTTTGTACACAAGAAGAATCATACTGTCGGAGTCAGCATACGAATGGTTCTTCATACGGTATGTTCCCCACCGCACCCCCTCTCTTCGCCTACACCGACAAGAAGCCTGATAATATTCTTTACACTCTTTTCTTGTCATATAATCTCATTCTCATTTAGATAAACTGGCGTTTTTCATACCAGAGTGGCCCTAGAGAGCAATAAATGGCCACTGCCACATCCATACCATAACCGGTGGGTGAACTCGATTTGAGCTTCTATAACACTTCCAGCTTCCTGCAACTGCACATAAGGTCATCAGCATCTCGTAAAATCTTCCTATTCACTGTGCACCATTCACCTTTATTAACCCGGTATATATCCACCTTTACGCGTCACCTACTCAGAGGTGCTATTTGTATGTGATACTTTGATCCCCGAGGGACTAGTACTAAACAAGGCGCCCCAAGAAGCTTCCGCTATGTTTAGTACTAGCACCTCGGAGTAGGTGAAGCTGAAAGGTGGATACTTAGAGGTTAATACCCAATTCAACTGTGTATCTTGAGCTGAATCCCAAACTTCCTGGATATTAGGCCAAGGCCCTTCCTTTCCAGTGTTCCTTATATGCAATCTGTCCAGCACTTACTAGGTCTACCCCTCTTTCTAAACGTTTATTAATCTTTTTGACACTTCTGCATATCTCCACGTCTCTCACCAATAAAGAGCATTGGCTCAGTATTCGTTTTTGTACATTTTAACCTTTCCTTTCACAGACTCTTCGGGTCTTCTTGACCAATCTTGTGCACTTAGCCGGTTATTTCCTAAGCTTCACCTATTCCGTTATTCACCTCCTCGCTCACCCTACCATCATCTGTTATATTTACTCTTTGGTATATGTACGGGTCAGCCGCTTTCATCATAGTATTAACATCCATAGTTTCATCGTCTTTGTTTCTGCCTATCCACTTCTGGCTCTCAAACTTTGATTAGTTTCTGCAGTTTCTTTTTCTTTCCCCAGTCAATACTGTATCATCTGTTATTCCATACTCCATTCAGAATCAATTTTGCAACTACGTCAAGTTTATTTTCTTTTACATTTTGCATAACTTTATCCCCAAAAAATAAAGCTAAAAGAGAGATATATAATATATAATGTATTTATATATATTATATATAGTTGTGTATATATGTATGTGCCTAAACTTCCGTTTTATGCAAATGTACCTTTGATCCATGACCAAAATTTCTATGACAAATCCACTTACCTTGGGTAGTTTGTTTAAATTTAAAGATAAACTTGTCCCTTTGATGACCTCATGTGTTGTGTACAAGTTCAATTGCCTAGATGTAATCTAGGGACCTATGGGATCCACACAGAGGTTACTAAGGGTCAGAATTGATTCCCATAAGGGCGTTAGCTATCGAACTGGTAGCAAACTTGCTAGTCCTGAATTTTCCAACATCAGGCAACACGCCAATAAATGCAAACATAACATACAATACAAAGATTTTGAAATATTGGGACGGGCACCGAATGGCAAACTACTGACAATCCAGGAATCCTTGTTTATTAAACAACTTGTTCCCCAATTGAACACTTAGCAGTCTTCCTTGACAACTCTTTACCTTACGTGAGGAGCTGTTGCCTTTTGTCGTCTCTGGTTTGTTCCTTCTGACTTTCGTCCTTCCTTCCTCTCTTGATAGTTGGTCCTGCCACAACTAGTTTTTAATTTTGCTATATAAATTATAATGTATTATGTCCTGTATTTGTATTTTAGCGCTTTTAACGTTAATTTTGTTTTTTATCTTTATAGCTTGAAAATGAAGCCTTTGTGTTTTGAAACGTTGCAATAAAAGTATTTTAAGGACCACCTGAGATCTCCTTCAACTGTCTTCTATATATAATATATATATATATATATATATATATATATATATAATATATATTATATATATATATATATATATATATATATATATATATATATATATATATATATATATATATATATATATATATATATATATTCCTATTCAAACAGACTATCCCTCAGATTCATCATATGAAAGCGGAATCCAAATGCAAAGCAGGTGTGTCGGTTAGAGATTGATGCAATTCAAATATGAATATATTCATACAATTGCCGTTTGTCAGAATTTAGGTCCATTCCTGAATATGAGACACATATATATATATATATATATATATATATATATATATATATATATATATATACACACAGTATATATGGTTATATACTTTATGTAAAAACTCATGTAAAAGAGGCTTGGCGTATTTTATTGCGGTGTGTTACATTTCTGTGAATGTAAAGCTGCTTCTGAGAATTTGCTTACAATATATAAGTGGTTCTTGCTAACAATGCAACCAGTGAGAATCGTCACCCGTACATTCATCTAATCAGTAATACTGATCATGTTAACATTATTCATGCTAATTTTGAGGTACTTATCAGTATTTATCAGCATTAAGGCACCGAGGTTATTTGTAAGGAGAGTCAGATTTTGCTCTCATATACAGTATAGTTCCATGCGTAAGTAAGTATTTGGAAGAGGTGTAAATTGTTCAGACGCTAAATATAAAGTTTCACCTTGTTAGTATCGTTGAAGGCGGTTTGAAAGGGAAGCTTCTTTTATTTTAAGTTTAAAAGGTTTGGGTCAAAATTATTTTCTTTTGCTCATGTTCGTTAAGCGGTTACTCTCTTAGGCTGCGTTGTGTAGTCTTTGAAATAGTTTCGTAATAACTTTTTCTAAAGGTCTCTCTCTCTCTCTCTCTCTCTGTTTGGTACTTATGTCAGAATTCACTTACTCTCTGGGTCACTGCCGAGGAACTACGCTCGAACCCCGAACCAGGCGAGGAGAGAAACGTTACGGGTTCTATAACTCAATAACTTTATTCGACCTAAGCAAAGGACTTCGGTACCTGGTGGTTAGTTCGATCGTGTGGGTGGCACAGGGGATGGGAAGAGAGGGGAAAATTAACTGGTGGGGATGATCGGCTTTCCACCCTACTTAAAATGATAAGAGATGGGTCTCGACGAGGAAATCTTTACTGAACTGAAGCTAAACCGTGCATCAGATATTCTCTCTCTCTCTCTCTCTCTCTCTCTCTCTCTCTCTCTCTCTCTCTCTCTCTCACACACACACACACACACACACACACACACACACACACTTAATCTAACATGCAACCGCCATAAGACATTTATTGTGCGAGCGCATTGTAATAGGCTGCTGTCCATAAGATTAAGTTCTCAAGACGTCACCATTCAAGCTTTGTGCACCGAAATGAATCCAGTTAAATGATAATAGTTATGACATTTTAAAGATTTAATAACATAAATACTCGTTTGTTAGTGTACTTAAATCCAAAAGCCCATATGCACATATTTTATTGGTAGGCCTACACATTTACTTTGTAGGCACAGTATCTCTTATGTATATGTATATTTATATTTACATCGTATCTATCGGTTGGTAGACTCTCCTTTGAGAATGCTCTTAGACAGTGTGCTTATGAATATATTTAGTAGTCTGGAAACTGGATGAGACTAGACTGGTGTATAGGATTTTCCTCGTATTCAATGTGGTTCGCCTTCGTCTTGAAAGTGCAAGCATATAGCTCATCTCCACTGGTTCGATGGTGTGCTGCTCTTTTTATTTGTGTCTTTTATTCTCGATGTCTTGTCATTCAAGCCTTTCATCTCGGTTGCCTTTCAGGTTTGTCTTTTTTAGGTTGTCATCCACGCCTATCTTTTTCTGTCTCTCTGACTTGCCATTCGTGTCCATCCTTTTTCGCCCTGTCACCTTTGATCATCCATTTTTATCCTATCTTTTATATAGTCTTGGCTTTTCGTTATTGCCTACGCTTTATGTTTCTTCTTGCAACCGTCTGATTAAGCCTTATGATAAGCAAATAGGCTCGAATGACTGGCTCTGCAATTCTGTTCGTATTATGCTATCCCTGGACAACTGCATTCTCCGATTCGTAAAACAACTGCGTAGTAGTTTCCCCTAGTGGGTTTAGGTGATCTCACCCGTGGTCTTAGATCATGATCTCACCAATGATGACCAGCGTTGTTGACGGACAAAATCAACTGGAACGTGGCGTTTTGAATAGCCTGTCATAGTGTTTAGTGTTTACGTGGATGCGTTCGCTATGGAGGTAAACTGCCTATTAATACGTCTTAGGTTTGAACGTAAATCGCGAGGCCTTTGAAGACCAATAAGCGCGTATACCGGTTTCGTAACAAACCTAAGAGATTATTT
>NC_089782.1:44351321-44368821 GCF_040412425.1 Macrobrachium rosenbergii | reverse complement strand
AATAACGACTCTAGAATTGTTAAATCTTGAGGGTTGGCAGTATGACCGATGACACTAAAATGTTTGTTCTCAACGTAGGTTTTACGTCGTTTTGAATGATTCCTGATATTGGAGTGCTCTGGGTTCGAGATTCTGCTACGTGTGCGGAAACTAACTCCCAGATGTGAATCAATGCGCACCTTAAGAGGCCTACTGGTGGATGCCACGCAAATCCCTGAAATACATTTAGGACAAGTATATTTATAGATGACACCAGAGGACATATAAGGACACAGCTGATCCTTTACTTTAAACAAAGAGCCAATACTAAGAGGATTTTTGGGAATTAATTTGGCTGATAAGGTTGGGAAATGCTCATGGATAATTTTCGTAAATCTTTTTTGAAAGGTTAAGTCATTGATGTTATGGGAAGGTTGCAAAGAAATTAATTTTTTGTACCGTTAGGACTTCAGGTCCTCTATAGAAATGTTCATTTAGTAATAGATTCAACTTTCTATATACTAGCCTGGGTGGAAAATAGTTACCTTTAAAGAAGTTAACTAGAAAATTATCCATGAGCATTTCCCAGCCATATCAGCCAAGTTAATTCCTAAAAGGCACAGTATATGAACAGCCATGGAACTTGTATAATTTACTAGGCACAGTATGTGGAACTTGTATCATCTATAAGGCACAGTATATGAACGGGTATAATTTACTAGGCACAGTATGTGAAGAGCCATGGAACTTGTATAATCTATAAGGCACAGTATATGAACTGGTATAATTTACTAGGCACAATATATGAACAGCCATGGAACTTATATAATTTATATAAGGCACATTGTATGAACAGCCATGGAACTTGTTTCATTTACCAGGCACAATATATGAACAGCCATGGAACTTATATGATGTATAAGTTTGAACACTAACTTATATAATTTACTAGCACAGTATAGAACAGCCATGGAACTTATATGATGTATAATTTGAACACTATGGAACTTGTATAATTTACTAGGCACAGTATATGAACAGCCATGGAACTGATGTATACAGTTTGAACAGCCATGGAACAAATGATGTATGATGAACAGCCATGGAACTTGTATAATTTACTAGGCACATGGAACTTTATATGATGTATGCACAGTATATGAACAGCCATGGAACTTAAATGATGTATGATAATTTGGAACTTGTATAATTAGGCACAGTATATGAACAGCCATGGAACTTAAATGATGTGAATCTGGAACAAGGCACAGTATATGAACAGCCATGGAATAATTTACTAGGCACAATATATGAACAGCCATGGAACTTATATGATTTATACAAGGCACAGTATATGAACAGCGATGGAACTTGTTTCAGTATTGAACAGACATGGAACTTAAATGATGTATGAGGCACACAGCCATGGAACTTGTATAATTTGAACAATGGAGCATGATGTATTAGAACAGCCATGGAACTTATATGATGTATAATTTGAACAGCCATGGAACTTTATATGAATGAGGCACAATATATGAACAGACATGGAACTTAAATGATGTATGAGGCACAAGGCACAATATATGAACAGCCATGGAACTTGTATAATTTACTAGGCACAGTATATGAACAGCCATGGAACTTGTATAATTTACAAAGCACAGTATTAGAACAGCCATGGAACTTGTATAATTTATACAAGGCACAATATATGAACAGCCATGGAACTTGTATAATTTACAAGGCACAGTATATGAACAGCCATGGAACTTGTATAATTTACTAGGCACAGTATATGAACAGCCATGCAACTTGTTTCATTTACCAGGCACAATATATGAACAGCCATGGAACTTGTATAATTTACTAGGCACAGTATATGAACAGCCATGGAACTTGTATAATTTACAAAGCACAGTATATAGAACAGCCATGGAACTTGTATAATTTACTGAGGCACAATAACAGCCATGGAACTTAAATGCCATTGACAGCCATGGAACTTGTATAATTTACTAGGCACAGTATATGAACAGCCATGGAACTTAAATGTATGAGGCACAGTATATGAACAGCCATGGAACTTATATGGTATATGAACAGACATGGAACTTAAATATGAATAATCATGGAACTTGTATGACTTGCTAGGCACAGTATATGAACTGCCATGGAACTTGTATAATTTACTAGGCACAGTATATGAACAGCCATGGAACTTGTATTATTTATGAACAGCCATGGAACTTAAATGATGTATGAGGCACAGTATATGAACAGCCATGGAACTTGTATAATTTACTAGGCACAGTATATGAACAGCCATGGAACTTATATGATGTATGAGGCACAGTATATGAACAGCCATGGAACTTATATGATGTATGAGGCACAGTATATGAACAGCCATGGAACTTAAATGATGTATGAGGCACAGTATATGAACAGCCATGGAACTTAAATGATGTATGAGGCACAGTATATGAACAGCCATGGAACTTATATGATGTATGAGGCACAGTATATGAACAGCCATGGAACTTATATGATGTATGAGGCACAGTATATGAACAGACATGGAACTTAAATGATGTATGGGGCACAGTATATGAACAGCCATGGAACCTGTATAACTTGCTAGGCACAGTATATGAACTGCCATGGAACTTGTATAATTTACTAGGCACAGTATATGAACAGCCACAGTGGAACTTGTATAATTTCTAGAAGTATATGAACAGCCATGGAAATCAGTATATGAACACGAACTTAAATGATGTATGAGGCACAAATGAACAGCCAAGTGTATAATTTTTTGAACAGCCATGGAACTTATATGATGTATGAGGCACAGTATATGAACAGCCATGGAACTTAAATGATGTATGAGGCACAGTATATGAGCCATGGAACCTGCATAAGGAATGAACTGATGGGACTTTACAAAGTATAATTTACAAGGCACAGTATATGAAAATAATTTTGACAGTATATGAACAGGGTTCTTTGAACATCAGGAACTTGTATAATTTACTAGGCACAATATATGAACAGCCATGGAACTTGTATAATTTACTAGGCACAATATATGAACAGCCATGGAACTTGTATAATTTACCCAATATATGAACAGCTATCGAACCTGTATAATTTACAACCCCATGGCACCTCCAGTATATGAACAGCCATCCTCCATGGAACTTATATAATTTACAAGGCACTGAACTCCAGGGTCGAAATTTTCAGAATGATATGAAATTGGGAAATCCTAAGAAGTCCTCGAAGACTAATAGGAAACCTCCTAACTGAATTTAAGAGACGGAATCCTCCAGGATCCTCCTCCTCCCTCCCCACCTCCTCCTCCTCCTCCTGTGTTTCCTCTTCCGTCATTTGGAAGTGGACATTTAATGACAAGAGAACGAGTTTGTCAGCAGCGAGAAGGTTAGGAAGGAAAAATTAAGGACAAATGAAGCTATTTCCGGAGAGTATATTTTTCCCCAAAAAATTTTTCAGGGTCGTTTTTCTTATTGGTGATTGGATCACAGCTAAATATTTTTAGCCGTTTGACGCAACAGCGGTGACTTCACAGTCGAATCAATGTGTTTAATTACTGTGTATTGTATTACCGTTTGACACAACAGAAAACGTGAATTTACATGGTATTTACCCCGTAGGGGGTAGTGCCACCAGTGCTCCTCACGCCTTGCACTGTCTCTCCGGCCGGCTAATGAAGAATTAGAGGAATTTATTTCTGGTGATAGAAATTAATTTCTCGCTATAATGTGGTTCGGATTCCACAATAAGCTGTAGGTCCCGTTGCTAGGTAACCAGTTGGTTCTTAGCCACGTAAAATAAGTCTAATCCTTCGGGCCAGCCCTAGGAGAGCTGTTAATCAGCTCAGTGGTCTGGTAAAACTAAGGTATACTTAACTTACGCCTTGCACTGTAGGCATTACTTAGGTTCTTTGCAGCGTCCCTTCGGACCCTAGCTGCAACCTCTTTCATTCCTTTTACTACAACTCCGTTCATATAATCTTTATTTGTTTCAGGTGATAGAAATTCATTTCATCTTTCTTCCCTTGTAGGTCCTTTGCTAGGTAACCAATTGGTTCTTAGCCACGTAAAATAAATCAATCCTTTGTTTCAGCCCTAGAGAGCTGTTAATCAGCTCAGTGGTTTTAAACTAAGATTGCTTTTTCTTTCTTTTCTTAAACCTCCCAATTTGCGAGGTTTTTCCTGTTACACTTTTCAAACCTCCTTTACTCTCAATTTTCCTTTCAGCGCTGAATGACCTCATAAGTCCCAGCGCTTGGCGCCAGGCATAAATCTTATATACACATGGTATTTACTTCGGCATACTATTTACACTATTAATATTTTGTGCGAAGGATTTTCCGTTTTATCTGCATACGGATAAATTTTTGCTGTTACCACTTGTATATGAAAAAAATATTTATTTCCGTGAAAGTTCTTTTCGGATTTTTTTTTTCTATTGAAAAAACTCTTCCTCATATCGACAGGAAGGCAAGTCCGTCTGATTTTCAAGAATTCCTCTGAGGGAAATAAGTTTCGACGGTTTTCTGCCCTAAGCCTAACGTCAATTGACTAGTGACTAACCCATTAATTAACATCTGTAGGTCTGCAGGTAGCAAACCATTACTCCCCTTTTCTTGAGAGATGTCGAGGAGTTTGTTATTACAGATCTATTATTAGCTCCGCCTTTTCGGAAGCCATTACGTATTGTGGGGCGGTTGGACGCCGGTTCCTTTCCCGGGGTTTGGTTGGGCGTCGTGTCCTGGGGAAGACAAGACATGTTGGGGAATTCCTCTTTGATGTGGGTTAATTAATTGCTGGCGGTCCTCGGCTCTTGGAGCGTTGGTGAGGTCTTGTTTGTTTGCTGTGCCGTTGCGGTACAAGAGAGTCGTCAGAAGCTGTTCAAGTCTCGGCAGTTTGTTTGTTGGTGATTAACTTGAGGATTTTCGGGTCTGAGACTGTTTCTTAAGGGGCTGGATATACTTGATTTTATTAGCTGATTGCACCTATTTCGAATCCAGCAGACGCGGGACGTTTTTTGATATGGCTGCTTTTGTGTTCTTCTTTCAGACAAAGCGCTGGAACGTTCTCAAGAGTGATTGGTTTCCTTATAAATTCCATAGGGTTCATCATATGTTGTTTAAATAAAGCTCGTCCTATGCTAGCACGGAGTTTTGCTCCAGGATTGTATTGTCATGGCTCTAATTCTAATATTGTGTTGTGCTGTTTCTTGCTTCATGGTTTGAAGGGATTTGTTCACTTGTTTTTCTTGATGTTTATTCAGGACTAAAGACTTTTGTCAAGCCAACAAGAAAAGGAAGTTCTCAGGTGTACCATAGCTTTTTACCTTTCTAATAAAAGTAGCTAACCTAACAAAGGTATTATGGTTTTGTTTTCCCCAATTTCTCTGAAGGATTTCTCATAGCCCCACACTAATATTCGAAGAATGATACTCCAAGCGGAAAATTGGAACACATTATATCTTAGTGTTACGCTTCTGAAACAAATCTGAGATCTTTCAAAGGGGAGTATGAATCAGGCCTGCTTGACAGACGTCAAGTGGATATGTTCTGTCTGTCATACCTTTCTCTTCCAGCATAAGGAATTCGCTCTGCTCTTCTGTGTTTCTGGGTTGGAATGTTTTTTACCCTTCTCCATCTCTGTACCGTTCAGGGCTCACTGTACCTGCATTCATGGTTTTGGCATCTTGCTATCCAAAACTGAGTTCAGTGCAACTGCTTTAGCTGATGGTCAAACCTTTCAATTGAGAATGACCTTGTTTCATGTTCAATATTCTTTCATGTTTGATTTTGTGTAATGTAATGAGTTCTTTCTTATATGGTGGATTGTACATGTTCAGTATTCTTTCATGATTGATTTTTGTGGGTAATTGCAATTACGCAGTTGTATGTTTCTCTTCACACACATTTTATATGGACACACATGAATTTATGACACAAACACACACACACATACACACACACCCACACACACACCATAGGCATAAGTTTAACCCATTGTACATTTGTTGGTCTGAACGTCGCAGCTAGGGTGGAAAGGCTATGGTTCTAGCAACTGCATCCTAAAAATTTCCTAGAACTGCAAAAGGTATATATATATATATATATATATATATATATATATATATATATATATATATATATATATATATATATATATATATATATATATATATATATATATATATATATAGTGGAAAACTCAGATGAGACCTAAGTGTTGTTGCACTGTATAAGACTTTTAATGTTGTGGGTCAGGAGATTCTTCCACGATTCAGTAATTAAAGTTGCAGTGACAATGGAATTAAAGTGAAAATGAACGTTGTTTTTCTCTGGAGCAATTCAGTTTTAGAAAGAAAAGCTTAATGTTAGTTTACACACACACACACACACACACACATATATATATATATATATATATATATACATACATATATATATATATATATATATATATATATATATATATATATATATATATATATATATATATATATATATATATATATATATATATATATATATATATATGATGAACGTTATACGCTTGCAATCGTGTACTGTGCACATTCATTCCAGGATTGCTTCTGCGGCCTAACTCTTGGGATACAGCATTCCCCTTCAGGAGGCCAGACTTTTAGCTCGGCAATCCCGTCTTTTACTGGACAGAAAATTGGATGAAGGTTCCGCTTTTAATCGGACCGCAACATCCCCTTTCACAAATACAGTGCCCCCTTTTACTTTTCGTGTCTTCTCAGGGAGAGAGAGAGAGAGAGAGAGAGAGAGAGAGAGAATTATTATATAAGAATTAGGAAAAACACTTCCATGCGAGATAAAGTAGGAACGGAGAAATTAAAAGAAACAAATAATTAATGTTGTAAGCTAACCAAGTAATAAAAAACAAAAATAACGAGAGAGAGAGAGAGAGAGAGAGAGAGAGAGAGAGAGAGAGAGAGAGAGAGAGAGAGAGAGAGAGAGAATATATACGAATAAGGAAAAACACTTCCATGTCATATAAAGCAGGAACACAGAAATTACGATAAGAAATATCCGAAGCTAACCAATTCACGAAAATTAAAAAAACGGAGAGAGAGAGAGAGAGGTTTGCCATTAAATCTACTTCTCTGGTTGTCGACGGAGAGCTCTTAAAACGCCATTGTCATGTGGGATTTCAGAGTGGTGGAAACGAGGCAAGCGAAGTAATCGTTCACAAAAAACATTTTATAATAAAATAATTTTTCTCTTACAGGGGGAAAATTATGAGAGTATCGAGGTGGAGAGAGAGAGAGAGAGAGAGAGAGAGAGAGAGTGGAGGGTGGGGGCGTGGCACATGAATAGAATCACTACTTCCAAATTCCATTTTGTAAACAAGTTTATTGCATATTTTGTTTAATATGCTTTAGAAAAAAACAAGCATATGCATTATACACTAAAATTTGGAAAAGGCAACTAGCGAGTAACCCTTTCCATATGGAAAAACTGTGTAACCGAAGAATTTTGCAAAACAAAAGAAGACAAAACAAAAAAAAAAAAAAGTTTACTATCTGGGGAAGAACAGGTTGACTCTCCCAGCTAAGGCGTAGCTCCAGGCCAGTAAGCATTGATGACCTAAAATTAATGCAAGATGGCTCCAAGAGGGAGTCGCCCCGCTCCGATGCACTTATCCAATTTCCACTTCCTCATCGGAGCTTGTCTATTATCCATAAGGCTCCTCTTCATATTTTGTTTCAATTTCTTTACTCTTTTTAGTTTTCTGTAAAAGAAAACTACTGTATTGTGTCGGCTTTGTTTCCCCGTCCGCACTTTTTTTCTGTCCGAACTTTTTCTGTCCGCCCTCAGATCTTAAAAACTACTGAGGCTAGAGGGCTGCAAATTGGTATGTTGATCATCCACCCTCCAGTCATCAAACATATCAAATTTTAGCCTTCTAGCCTCAGTAGTTTTGATTTTATTTAAGGTTAAAGTTAGCCATAATCGTGCTTCTGGCAGCGATATAGGACAGGCCACCACCGGGCCATGGTTTAGTTTCATGGGCCGCGGCTCTTACCGAATTATACCGAGACCACCGAAAGAAAGAGCTTTTTCCGGTGGCCTTGATTATACGCTGTAGCGGCTGTACAGAAAACTCGACTGTGCCGAAGAAACTTCGGGGCATTTTTTACCTGTTTTTTATTGCGTCTCATCCCCAGTTTTCCTGCTTTACGTCATAATTTTCGTTACAAATATCAGTTGTTTTTATTCATATTTTTTCAATCGCAAAGGCTTCATGTATTTTCATAAACATCATTCCATGAATTTAATATTTCTTCGCAATTTGAACCAAAGTCTGTTATTTATACTATTTTCAAATACGCTTCCCCATTGACATGCAATTTCTGGTTTTAGTCCAATTACGTTTGAACTTATTTTTAATCCTGTGCTGTTCCCCTATTTCATTCTCTCCCTTTTCTTCTTCATACTTCACGTTCCTTTTAGCTCGGCGCCAGAAGTTTTCCCCGAATCTAGCTCCGAGGGGAGGGATCCCTACTGTGAAGTATATGGTATTTCTCGCTTCTGCTGTCTGTACGAATTCTCAGAAATCTGTTTTTGGAAATGTATGTGCGGATGAGAAAAGGCAGAGGCATATATCTTCCTGATTAAGAGAGATTTAAGAATGTTGGATGTATGAATGATATATTTATATATATATATATATATATATATATATATATATATATATATATATATATATATATATATATATATATATATATAAAATCATGTATATATATCATATATATATGAATATATGTATATATATACATATATATACACATATTTATACACATACATATATATGTATATATATATATATATATATATATATATATATATATATATATATATGTGTGTGTGTGTGTGTGTGTGTGTGTGTGTGTGTGTGTGTGTGTGTGTGTATGTATGTATGTATGTATGTATATATATATATATATATATATATATATATATGTGTGTGTGTGTGTGTGTGTGTGTGTGTGTATGTGTATGTATGTATGTATGTATGTATATATATTATATGTATATATATATTCATATATATATATTTTTATATATAGTTTTACTTTTGAATTTTCAAGTGAGTCCACAGTATGCCAGACTTGGCTTACGCAAACTGAAAATCATTGTTTTATTTTACAGTCACTTGTACCATTTTCTTGTAGTTGTAACGCCATATAACTTACAATCAATCAATCAACGACCTTAGTTTTCGTGACGCAGGCTTGCAGTAACGTCAGTAAATCTCACTCGGGTTCAGCACAGAAGTTTTTCTTGATACTAAGAATGCTAACGGTTTTGTGAACTTCAAATTATGAAGCAATTCCTTCGGAGTTTCTTTTAGCTACTTGACTGATACGCATTTATGTCTTCATTTCTTGTTTCTGGATAGTTTTGTTTTTAGGGCTGAAGATCAAACTGAAAATTTAAGCTTTACCATTAAGTTCTGAATTTTAGCATTTTTCTTTTAATAAAATTTCTTGCATGTGTTAGAAATTGTTTGTGAATGGTAAAGAACGGCAAATAAAGACACTGATACGCTATATATATATATATATATATATATATATATATATATATATATATATATATATATATATATATATATATATATATATATATATATATATATATATATATATATTATATATATATATATATGTATGTATATATATAATATAATATGTGTATATTATACATACATACATACATACATACATACGCCCGTGCTTAAAGTATATGTACGTGTGCATGCGCCAATGCGACTGTATATAGTAGTTTTCCGTTATAACTAGGCAAAGCCCTCTTTTATTTTGTCAAAAATTTTTCATCCTAAACTTATTAACAATCTTAATAGGCATCACTTGGGAAGAACGGGGGCCAATTAAAATTCTTTTTCAAGAAGCTGAAGGTCGGTCTCTCTCTCTCTCTCTCTCTCTCTCTCTCCTCTAGTACACTTCGTGACTCTCAGTTTTGTCCCAATTTAGTAGGAAGAAGAGCGAGGCCAGTTAAAAAGTTCCCAGGGATAATGAGACCTATTTTTGTGTACTCACCCCGTCCTTTAATGAGGCCGTATGTGGGACAGAGAGAGAGAGAGAGAGAGAGAGAGAGAGAGAGAGAGAGAGAGAGAGAGAGAGAGAGAACCACAGGGAAGCCTATTTTTGATGATGTTTTTTTTGCTTAACCTTTTGAGCTCTGGGGTTTAGTCAGTCAACAGGATTATTTTTGCTGCATTTAGCCTCTTGCCTCTCGCAGCTAAAGGATTTGGGGATTTTTTGTCTTAACTCATTTGCTTTGATGCGGTTGACTGGTTTGTGTACTCTGGCGTCGCAACGGCTGTGGTCGTGCGAAGAAGATTTTCCTCTGATTTTTATGATTTCCTTGCAGTGGTTCTGCTCCATGAATGGCTCGTTTCAGTTTTATTTGTTTAATGACAGGGATCCGTAACGAATAGCTGATTGATTAAGTGTAATACGGAGATGGACATCTCAGAATTTATGGTCAGTGAAATATGTCAAGTAAACCTTGTTCGTTGCTTTCAAGATTACCCGATTACCTGAAGTTCCTCACTGACCTTTGACCTGATTTTTCTGTGACCTTCTATGCTGCACTTATAGTTACATGACATTCAGTATTTGTCAGTTTCAACTTGAGCAGTTACCTTTCGCCACTATAGTATTCGTTTATGTATGTATACAATATACACACATGTATATATACATATATTTATATTATTTGAAACTTGTATATTCAGTTTTCATACTATTATCTTACCCACTCACATACGTAATCTCAAACTTTTAATATATAATATATATATATATATATATATATATATATATATACATACATATATATATGTATGTATATACATATATATATACATATATATAATATATATACATATATATATATATATATATATATATATTAATATATACAATATAATATATATATCCATATATATATATATATATATATAAATATATATATATATATATATATATATATATATATATATATATATATATATATATATATATATATATATATAAATATATTAAGTCTGAGAGCAACTCATAAGTATATTTCATTACAGTTGTCTTATCTCATTCCTTCCCCCCAGACTCCTTTTGAATTAATCTGTCACTTCTTTTGCTGTGTCATCGGTTTTGAGGCCAAGATAGATCTGGAGAAGGAGAGCGCCTTTCAATCTCTGGGTGTTTGATGCGACACAACGGGAACCAATAATTTCGAGGGAACGCGGCGTATTTAATCTTTATTTGATACGAGGGAAAATATATGTTGAATAATTTTTGATGTGGGTTGAAACATATAATACTCAGGAATGACACTGGAAAATGGTAGTCATTTTTCATGATGGTTAAAAAGAGTATATTGCAACCAGTAGGTTTTTTGTTTGTGATGGCTAAAATTTGAGGTGTGGGAGAAGTGAAAAAATGTCAGACATTCTCCTGCATTTTTTAAAAATTTAAATTTTTACGAACAGAGTGGGCAGAAGACTTGAAATCTATGGAAAGGCATATGACCTAATATATGAAATGAAGGAAGGAATTAGATACGTAACATGTTTAAAAGTTAACATTTTGGAAAAATTGCTGAAAATATGAGAAGATGGGTGATAAGGATTGAAATTAATAAAGCAGAAATGATAAGATAAATGGAGACAGGTATAATTAACTATACATAAGGGAAAAAGCTGTATAAATACTGGTATTAGAAATTTGTCTAAATGTTTAGAGCCCCATAGTGGGGTAATACCGTCAGGGTGCACTGTAGGCATTACTTAAGGTTCTTTGCAGCGTGCCTTCGGCCCCTAGCTGCAACCCCTTTCATTCCTTTTACTGTACCTTCATTCGTATTCTCTTTCTTCCATCTTACTTTCCACCCTCTCCTAACAACTGATTCATAGTGCAACTATGAATCACCTTTCAAACCTTTTACTCTCAATTTCAATCGTGATGGAGTTTTCTGAGACATTTAGAGATGTCAGTCATGTTTTTTGTTTGCCAGGTTCGTCTTTTGTCATTTCTAGAATTCAGCCGTTCTCAATTCGCAAGCACGTCCATAGGAAGTGACGTCACATCCGCATCACTGTTAAGGGGGAAACCAACTTGAAATCGGACGACTGGAGGAATTAACTATTACTTTCATCTTTCGGATCTTTCCCAGATAGTGACCCCCAAGGGTTTTAACCCGTTATATATCCACCTTTGCGACGTGTTTAGTACAAGCCCGTTGGGGATGACCGGAAAAACATAAACAAAAGACCGTAAATATCATAAAGATAATGATCCCAAAGAAATATTAGTCCTAGATAACGAACACCGAAAACCCTTTTACTGTATCTTCATTCATATTCCCTTTCTTTCATCTTACTTTCCACCCTCTCTTAACAGCTGATTCATAGTGCAACTGCGTGGTTTTCCTCCTGTGTTACACCTTTCAAACCTTTTACTCTCAATTTCCCTTTCATGGCTGAATGACCTCACAGGTCCCAGTGCTTGGCCTTTGGCCAGAAATTCTGTAAATGTTTAGAGATGATATATGGGGAAAAAGTTGCATATATTTTGAAGTGTAAGGAATGCATCAAAATAAAGTAGGAGGAATATTAAAACTTAGTAAAATTGTTAAAAATTAAGCTTTATGTAAGACGAGATGTCGTTAGTGAATTGAGTGATTTTGCTGGATTAATTGGGACAAAACTCTCGATTTACACGATCTGATTTGGTTGAATTTGAAACTTGGAAAGCAAAGGCATGAACTATTAGTGTAAGGTATTTTTTTTTTTTTTAGAATCACAAAGAAAGTATCTTCGTAGTGAGACAGGACTGTGAAAATATGGTTAGATCTAGATTACGGCGAGATTATTATTATTAGTAGTTCAGTAGGTGAAACCTATTCACATGGAACAAACACACAGGGAGCCAGTGACTTGAAATTCAAGCTTCCAAAGAATGTTGGTTTCAACCTCCCACCGCAGACCCCACACAGCAGCAGTAATTGATAACTGATCATGATACAGAGCCAGTGATTTTTCATCGCCTTTGGGGAGACGCAAACCTGCGACATCTGAATGGCATGCCACGACACTAACCACTACACCAGCGGACCAGCTCAAAGATATTAATTTGGTCGACGTTAGAAAGAAACTTCTGGACGGATTAGAAAGTTATTCGTCAGCGAATCGTCTTAAAAAAGTTGTGTTCGGGGAGAAGTTTAGATTCAGAAACTTTGAAATACACGGATTACGTAAATCATAGTAAAGCGATTGTTAAATGATGAATGTATAATTAAAATTATTCAAATTTATCATAACTTTCGATCTGTTCATCGTTTAATTGCTGAACGAATAGTGGTCTCGATAACATAAATGACTGTTGCCCATTTTTTTGTATTGTTTTTTAGTGTTCTGTAAAAGAAAACTATTGTGCCGGCTTTTTCTGTCCGTCCGCACTTTTTCTGTCCGCCCTCAGATCATAAAAACTACTTAGGCTAGAGGGCTGCAAATTGGTATGTTAATTATCCACCCGCCAATCTTCAAACATAACAAATTGCAGCCGTCTAGGCTCAGTAGTTTTCATTTGATTTAAGGTTAAAAGTTAGTTATCCATAACCACCGGCGTGGATAAAGTTTCATGGGCCGCGGCTTATACAGCATTATACCGAGACCACCGGAAGATAGATCTATTTTCGGTGGCCTTGATGCGTTTAGCGACTGCTGTAGCGCCGGCTCGGCGTGTTTTCATTAGTCGATACCTTGGAACTCCATGAGCGATGTTATTATTGAAAAATGGTATTTGAATGATGAATAATTTTCATCATCACTGTTCAGGGTATTTTTGCTTTGATCTTTTTTGGTCTGTTGTTTAATTATGCAGATTTGGGAGGGCCCAGTGTTGTTTTCAATTGTCCTCTACCTTGGAACTCCTCTCTCGCGCTCTATATTATTGAAGAATATATATATATTGAATGATGATATATATTTTATATGTACATTTATACTATATACAACTTTAATATATTTATATTTAATATATATATATATATATATATATATATATATATATTTATGATTAATGTGTGTGTGTGTGTATGTATGTGTATGAAATATAAATATATATATTATGCAGATTTGGGAGGGCCCAGTGTTGTCAGGAAAGCTTGTGGTAGAGTGCCAGTTTGTGCCCATTTCGGGTATACACCCTCTCTCTCTCTCTCTCTCTCTCTCTCTCTCTCTCTCTCTCTCTCTCTCTCTCTCTCTCTCTCTATATATATATATATATATATATATATATATATATATATATATATATATCAGATATATATGTATATATATGTACATTTATATCTATTTTAATATACACATATATGTATGTGTATGGATAAATATAAATATATATATTATACACACATTATACACACACACACACACAGATTTATATAGAGTGTCATATTTCAGGTATACACCCTCTCTCTCTCTCTCTCTCTCTCTCTCTCTCTCTCTCTCTCTCTCTCTCTCTCTATATATATGTGTATATATATATATATATATATATATATATATATATATATATATATATATATATATATATATATATATATATATATATATATATATATATATATATATACATATATACATACATACATACATATATATATATATATATATATATATATATATATATATATATATATATATATATATATTCCATAATTATATAACTCTCGATGCTATCAATCGTGACAGAACATAATTGAAAATTATGATCAATCATGAAGATATTTAGAGATGGTCAGTCAGGTTTTTTGTTTGCCAGGTTCGTCTTTTGTCATTTCTAGAATTCAGCTGTTCTTCAATTCGCAAGCACGTCCATAGGAAGTGACGTCACATCCGCCTCACTGTTAAGGGGGAAACCAACTTGAAATCGGACGACTGCAGAATGAACTATTACTTTCATCTTTCGGATCTTTCCCAGATAGTGACCCCCAAGGGCTTTAACCCGGCATGTATCCTACTTTGCGACGTGTTTAGTACAAGCCTGTTGTGGATGACCGTAAAACATTAACACGAAAGACTGTAAATATCATAAAGATAATGATCCCAAAGAAATATTAGTCCTAGATAATGACCCCTGAAAACCCTTGGGGTCACTACCTAGGAAAGATCCCCCCATCTTTTCGCCTTGGCTTCGGTGACCATCGTTGATGTGACGTCAGTTTGTGGTAATTGGTAAATGGATCAATCAAGGCAGTCTACAGTCGTATAAACGGAAGGAAGATTCGGCCGCTTAAAACCAGTGATGTCAGGGTTCAGTAATAATGATTGTAAGGCTAACGTTGAAATTCTGAGCGTGTTGTGATTCTTACCAGCTCCCAAGGACCCTCCTCTCTCTCTCTCTCTCTCTGTCCCTTATTTGGTTTCTGTGCCAGGTATACATGTTCCTTGCGTTGCACGATTAACTCTTGATAAAACTTAATGCACATGCTTTGTTTGCAAGATACTGAGGATAAGTTGCTTTCGGTGCTTTATTATTATTATTACTATTCTCGCTATAATTTGGTTGGCAGTATAATACACGAATTTAAGTCTATAAACATTGTGCTTGTTCTTTATCATATGCAGTTTATATATGTATATACATATGTATGTGTGTATGTATGCACTTTGTACACACATATGTATACATGTTATATATGTACAAATATATTTTATATATACATATATACATATATACATACATACATACATACATACATACATACATACATACATATATATATATATATATATATATATATATATATATATATATATATATATATATATATATATATATGAAACTTCAGGTTATTTTTAATCACTCTTATTTGGTTTGCATTTACAAGAACTTATAGTTATCACTTAACAATTTTAGCTAAGTTAAACAGTCGTGGAAAATTGCCGAGAACTTTGTCCATCTGAAATGATTATATAAGATAATTGGGTAACTTTGACCAGTAGAATTGATGCGCAATAAAAAAAAATTACGTTCAGTACTTCTCACTCTGAAACTTTTACCTGCGTATACACTCAAGGAACAATGAAAGTTAATATGGATGTTGAAAGAAGAAGAAAAGTTGTTGATTCCAACAGGTATTTTGGAGTGATTACAGTTGATGGTAGGATGAGAGAAGAGGTATGTCACAGAATAGGGCAAGAGTGACAGCACGGGGAAATGCAAGAGGTTAGGAAGAGATCTGTATTGCCTGAGGAAGTTCAAGATCCAAATGTATGAAGGGATTGTTGAGCCAACTCTGCATTATGGAAGGAAAAAAGTCGAAGCTGTTAAGAGGAACTGTGTAGTAAATGTGGCTAAAGGATATTTGTATGGGCGAGAACTTTGTAGGTAAGTAGAAGTGGTGACAGAGTTATGGTAGATGAAAGGATTGATCATAGTGTTCTTAGATGGTGTGGTCATGTGGTAGAAGAAAGGATTGATCATAGTGTTTTTAGATGGTGTGGTCATGTGGGAAGACTGGAAGACATCAGGCTGATGGAAAGGTTGTATGATTAGGAGGGAAAGATTAGAAAGTGCTAGATGGATAACGTGAAAGAACATTTGGAAAGGAGGGCCTCAGGTGTCCAGGAATTACAAATGCTGCAACAGAGATGTAAGTGATACTGTATGTTTAAGGGGTACGACGTGCTGATGAGACTTCTGTGTAAGTTCATGAAGCAGCTTGTGTTATAGAAGTTTTTGTAGATGTAGTTCCTACAAACGGCAGCAGTTGATGTATGAATGTAGCAGTGCTGATGAGTTACCTTAACACTGGGGCCATCCCTGAACTGAGAAACTGCTTGATATTGGAAAAAAATATTCGTGTAAATGCACACACACATATATATGCATTTACACAAACACATTTTCAACATAAATTATATATATGTCAGAGGTGGCTCCAGTGATAATATATATATATATATATATATATATATGCATTTACACAAAATATTTCCAATATCAATAGTTTCTCATAATATATATATATATATATATATATATATATATATATATATATATATATATATATATATATATATATTATATATATAATATATATATATATATATATATATATATATATATATATATATATATATATATATATATGTATATATATATATATATATATATATATATATATATATATATATATATATATATATATATATATATATATATATATATATATATATATATATATATATAATATATATATATATATATATATATATATACATATATATATTAGCTCATGTTTGGAAAAGAAGAGAAACGATTACTTACAAGAAAAGAAATTATTTTGTGTTTAAATATAATTACATAAATTATTCTTGGCAACTTCGATTTTCAGATAACAGTC
>NC_089782.1:44336321-44346321 GCF_040412425.1 Macrobrachium rosenbergii | reverse complement strand
TAAAGTTCTAAGAGCAATTTGCTATATCTAGACAAGAACAAATAAATAAAAAACCTGGCCAAATAAAATGCTCAGTCCGATTTAGTATATATTCCCTTCCACTGCGCTGATGTGGCTACCCCGTGACCTTCTTTCCAAATTTATATTTTCTGAAGTCGTCATCTGTTATTGAGGATTATAAATTATATTTTATCTGATATATGTTTCATGGATTGCTCTCTGTGATTTTCTGATCGCTTAACATTGAAAGACACTGGGATTGATGATGTTAACAGTTAGTTTGAATAACTGTAATTGAAGATTTTTCGACATATTGGTAAGGAATTCTATCGGTTTGCCCTTTGATATTCTCGACTTCAAATTTGTTAATACTTCTGCCAGGAAATTTTTTAGATTGCTCTTTCTGACTTTGACCGCTATAAGATGCCAACCTTTCCTCGTTGCTATATATAATAATTTTCACACTTTTCTGCACTTTGAAATTATCTCTTGATTGAGGGAGCCAGGAAGACTTCGAAAGTTTCTTGAATTGGTAATACTGGCAAGTTTCATTGATTGGTAGTACTGGCAAGTTTCATGGATTGGTAATACTGGCAAGTTTCGTGGATTGGTAATACTGGCAAGTTTCATGGATTGGTAATACTGGCAAGTTTCATGGATTGGTAATACTGTTAATTTTCTTGGATTGGTAATACTGGCAAGTTTCATGGATTGGTAATACTGTTAATTTTCAAGTTTTGAATTAGTAATACTGTCAAGTTTCATGGATTGGTAATACTGTCAAATTTCATGGATTGGCAATACTGGCAAGTTTCATGTATTGGCAGTACTGGCAAATTTCATGGAATGGTAGTGCTGGCAAGTTTCATGGATTGGTAATACTGGCAAGTTTCATGGATTGGTAATCCTGGAAACGCATCGGTTACTTTATCTGTTATTCTTTAGAATTTTTATGTTTACTTTCGGATTTCTAGGTTTAAGTATTCCCAGGAGAAGCTAAAGCTAATGTATCCCTGTAAATTTCTTGCATTAAAAAATCCTACATATTTCCGTGATTTCAGAATCATTGCTGTCATCGGAATTTTTTTAGGCGTGCTATTGCTATAAATTCACAACGATTGCTTTAAGTAAGAATTTTCTTCGTTTTAGAAAAAAAGAAGGTTTATATTTAGATTCTCCGTTTGATTTCTTGTTCTAGGGTAATAGTCATTTGAGGTTACCTCTAATTAATTTCTTAATACTTGGATTTTGGGAATTTTGAATAATATTGAATTGTTTTCTGCTTAATTTGTGAAATGTTGTGATACATTCTATGTGTTTCAAATTGCTTTCAAATGGGATTATATTAGTTTGGCGTTCTGATGCATATAATGATATTACGAGACGGTATTCGCATAAATAATTTTTTTTGCGTAGATAAATACGAAAACCTGGTATTTTTTTGGGGGTGTGGGTTAGGGATGCGGGGGGGGACAGGGGGCGGTCTCCATCGTCTGGTGTTGAAATCCTCTCCTCATTTCACACTCTGACACGATGGAACGTGTTCCATCTCCTCCGTGAGATGAGTCAAAATCCTTGTTTTTTCCCCCTTTCCTCCTTTCCAAGTCGAGAGAGAGAGAGAGAGAGAGAGAGAGAGAGAGAGAGAGAGAGAGAGAGAGAGAGAGAGAGAAAATCTTTGCCTCGTCTAGATTGGTAGAAGTTTTCACTCCTTTTCTCACCCACGTCCTCGTCTGAGGCCGTGGGTATTAGGGGCGAGGGGGTGGCTCCCAGCCAGCCCTCCACACCCCTACCCCCATCCCGTGAAAAAAAAAAAAAAAAAAAAATGGAGGCTTCGCCGGAAATTACGAAAGTGTCAGTCATATTGGATGGGGGAAAGTGAAAAGATCACTGGTGGCCCATTTTAATATTGTTTTTAGGAGCGCCATTCTGCGGGGGGAGAGGTGGTTAGGACGTTAGGCGAAATACGAATTTGCAGAAGAGTTTTTGTAGAGTTTGTTTGTCTGTAATAGTGTTTGCTTTCAACACGTATTAAGGCATTTTCTAAATGAAATTCTCTCTCTCTCTCTCTCTCTCTCTCTCTCTCTCTCTCTCTCTCTCTCTCTCTCTCTCTCTCTCTCTCTCTCCTTATTTTTTAATTTTTGTGAATTGGTTAGCATAGGACATTTTTTGTATCGTAATTTCTGTGTTCCTGCTTTATATAACATGGAAGTATTTTACCTTATTCGTATAATATATTCATGCTCTCTCTCTCGCTCTCTCTCTCTCTCTCTCTCTCTCTCTCTCTCTCTCTCTCTCTCTCTCTCTTTATTTTTTTATTAGTTGGTTAGCTTAAGGCATTAATTGTCTCCTAATATCAGTTCCTACTGTATCTCGCATGGAGGTGTTTTGCTAATTCGTATATATTAATTCTCTCTCTCTCTCTCTCTCTCTCTCTCTCTCTCTCTCTTCTCTCTCTCTTATTTTTTTTTTTAATTTTGTGAATTGGTTAGCATAGGTGGGACATTTTTGTATCGTAATTTCTGTGTTCCTGCTTTATATAACATGGAAGTATTTTTCCTTATTTGTATAATATATTCATGCTCTCTCTCTCTCTCTCTCTCTCTCTCTCTCTCTCTCTTTTTTTTTTATTAGTTGGTTAGCTTAAGGCATTAATTGTCTCCTAATATCAGTTCCTACTGTATCTTGGGCATGGAGGTGTTTTGCTAATTCAGATATATTAATCTCTCTCTCTCTCTCTCTCTCTCTCTCTCTCTCTCTCTCTCTCTCTCTCTCTCTCTCCTTTGTAGCTGAGTGGCAGAGAGAGGAACGGAAGAGAAGCACCGCCGTGTTCGTCACTTATCAGATATAATTGGAAAAGACCTCAGCGAGAGAGGACATATATAATAATGAGGAAAAACAGTTACATGGGAGATGAAGTTGGAAGGTTTGGGTGTTAGGAGAAAGTATTGCTTGTAGAGGTGGGGTGTGTGTTGGGGAGGGGGGTAATCCTGGGGCTGGAGGGAGTGGAAGGAGTACATAGTATTTATGAGGAAACTGTATCTCAGAAGGAGAGACACAGTGCAGAATACACAGGAATTAGGAAGAAACATTGCATAAGATTGAGAGAGGGAGAGAGTATCAGTATTCTGTACTGGAATGAAATATTTAAATTTTTTAGTTAGAAAAACTTTTGGGTAGTGAATTTTAGGTGATAGTGTTTACTTCCATTTTAATGTGTGTATGTGTGTGTGTTTGTGTGTATGCAGCTAATGCTGGTAGCCTCTTATCTCGGTCTTCATATTACAATATTATCTCAGTGTTTTTATCCTTCTTAAATAATTTCCTCGTTTTAATGTTTTGAACAATATTCCTTTTACCTTTTTTTTTTATTAATGTAATTTTTTACTATCCCTTTGTACGACCTGTGCTTGTTTTTTCCCACTTGTGACGTTTCGCCATCCGTCTTCATTGTCATCATCATCATCATCATAACATCATCTTCACCATCTTCCCCGAGTCACCATTGCAATTTCCCCTCCCAAGAAGCAGTGGAAGAAGGAGAGGGAAAAGGAGGAGGAGTAGGAGGGGAAAGAAGGGGAGTAAGTGTCTGTCTGTCGTGGGTGACATTCTCATTTTTGCCCCTAATTCTAGTTTCATCAGATGGCGAGAGGCAGAAGCTGGGACTCGATCAGTTTTTCGTTTGAATGCCGAGAGAGAAAAGTGGGAATGGATCGTCGCTGTCTTTTTGATGATCGTTATCTGGAAGTGAGGGAGGGTTCTGTACAGCTTAAAGGGTTGATGGGAAGGTGAGCCACAAGAGAGAGAGAGAGAGAGAGAGAGAGAGAGGGAGATAAGAATAGGAAAAGACAGTTACATATGAGATGAAGGTGGAATATTTTGGAGTTAGGACGTACTATGCTATTACTTTGAGAGAGAGAGAGAGAGAGAGAGAGAGAGGAAGAGGAAAAACAATTACATAGGAGTTGGTGGAATATTTTGGAGTTGGGAGATACTGTTTACTTAGAGAGAGAGAGAGAGAGAGAGAGAGAGAGAGAGAGAGAGAGACAGAGACAGAGACGATGGGTGGTGTTTCACAAGCAGCCAGATACCATCGCTCAAAACAGAAATTCGCTCCTCACAACAGACATTGGGTCTGGGTGCCAAGAAACTTATCAACTCACTTCTCAGACAAGCAGCCAGTGATACCAGCACGTCTTCGGCAGCAGCTTCTTCGAACTCAAGAGAAGCACTTGATTGCTTTGCTCTACATGTGTACGTCTCCTTCACGATATGCGGCGATAGCTTGCCACCAGGTGGCACTGCAAGTGTTTCTCTTGGTAACAACAAACGCTGGTCTCATGGAAGACGGTCCATGATAAACACTGGAGCTTACACTGAGAGAGAGAGTGGTAACAATGTGGTACATGTTGTAGCCGTGTTGCGTTGCTTTCTAATTTCTTTTCCTTTATTTTTTTTTGAAGGCTGAACTGAAGGGATTAGAAAGAAATGTATAAGTTTTTTCTTTCAGTAATACATTTCGAGGTTGTAATTGTCAGTGTATTGTTATGAGTTTTTGAAGTTTCGTATCCCAGCGCACTGAATTTTTAAAAAAGGCTTCGTTCCAAAAGTGTATAAAATCTCGAAGTCAAAAGATTGCATGTAAATGACTACTTAAGATAGGGAGAGTAACAGAGAGTGTAAATTGAAATGAATCTGTTTGGAAGTCAGGAGTAAGTCTAAATATTACATAAACACCCGGCTGGGTAGTGCCGTCAGTGCACCTCACGCTGTGCACTGTAGACATTAACGGAGGTTCTTTGCAGCGTCCCTTCGGCCCTAGCTGCACCCCTTTCAATCCTTTTACTGTACCTCTATTCATATTCTCTTTCTTGCATCTTACTTTCCATCCTCTCCTGACAATTGTTTCATAGTGCAACTGCGAGGTTCTACTCCTGTTACGCCTTTGAAACCTTATTACTGTCAATTTCCCTTTCAGCGCTGAATGACCTCATAGGTCACAGCGCTTGGGCTTTGGCCTAAATTTTATATTCCATTCCTGGTACCTATATATATATATATATATATATATATATATATATATATATATATTTATATATATATACTGTATATATATATATACTGTATATATATACACGCATATATATGTATATATATGTATATTGCATAATGTAGAGATGTATAGAAACGAATATGCCTTAGCGTTTTGGTCTGGACGGAAAAAGTGGATATTAGGCATGCCACTGCTCTGTGGTTCCATTAATTGGATTCTCCTTTTATCTCTCTCTCTCTCTCTCTCTCTCTCTCTCTCTCTCTCTCTCTCTCTCTCTCTCTCTCTCTCTCTCTCTCTCTCTCTGTCATATAATGGGAGTCTATTTTGATCATCAAGTTTGATTGAAATTATCCTTATATTAGATTAATGGCAGACTCACAATAGTTAAATATTGCAGAGAGAGAGAGAGAGAGAGAGAGAGAGAGAGAGAGAGAGAGAGAGAGAGAGAGAGAGAGCTATGTACCAAGGGGCCGAAAGAAGCTTTGATGATGGGTTGTTTTAAGGGATAATGAGGACCTCAGGTTGGTCGTATTAAGGAAAGCCTTAGATATTGATTGCCTGCGAGGAAGGAGAAGAAGCAGAAGAAGAATTCATAAGAAGGAGAGGAGGAAGTAAATGGGTAGAACGGGGAGAGGGGAGAAAGGGAGAGGAAGAGAGGGAGACCCGAAGGAGGATAAGGGAATGTGAGAATCTGAGGAAGAAATAGCAAGGGGAAGAAAGGGAGAAAAAGAGAGGAAGACCTGAAGGAGGAGGAGGAGTTTATGTAAGAATGTAAGGAGGAAATAGTAATGGGAAGAACGAGGGGAGGCAAGGAAGAGGAAAGAGAGGGAGACCGGAAGGAGGAGAAGTAGGAAATGTATACAAGAAGTTAGGGAGGAATTAGAAATGGGAAGAACGAGGGAAAGGAAGAAAGGGAGAAGGAAAGGAAGAAAATGTAAGAAGTTGAGGAGGAAAGGAAATAGTAGTGGGAAGAACGAGGAAAGGGAAGAAAGGGAGAAGAAGAGAGTGAAACCAGGAGAAGAAAATATAAGAAGTTGAGGAGGGAATGGTAATGGGAGAACGTGGAAAGGGAAGAAATGGAGAAGAAGAGGGTGGGGGGCCCCGTTATATAGTGTGGGGAGGAATAGTAATGGGAAAAACGAGGAAAGGTAAGAAAGAGAGAAGAAGAAAATTTAAGAAGTTTAGGAGGAAACAGTAATGGAAGAACGATGAAAGGGGCAAGAAGAGAGAGAGACCTGAAGGAGAAGAAAAAGAAGAAAATGTAAGAAATTGAGGAGGAAATAGTTATGGGAAGAACAGGGGAGTTAAAAAAGGGAGAAGAAGAGGAAGAAAATGTAAGAAGTTTAGGGGGAAACGGCAATGGAAAGAACGAGGAAAGGTAAGAAAGGGAGAAGAAGAATAAAATGCAAGAAATTGAGGAGGAAATAGTAAAGGGAAGAACAAGGGAAGAGGGTAAGATTGGAAGAGGGCGATGAGTAAGATACTGTAAAAAACTGGAAATTATGGGAAGAGTGAGAAGAAGGAACAAGGAACAAGGAGAGGGAGACTGGAACAAGGCGAGGAAGAAAATGCAAGTGGAAGAAGAAATTATAATGAAAGGAATAAGAAACAAGTAAAGAATGCGCCGAAGTTTCTTCGGCGCAATCGAGTTTTCTGTACAGCGCGTAATCAAGGCCACCGAAAATAGATCTATCTTTAGGTGGTCTAGGTAGAATGCTGTGTGAGCCGCGGCCCATGAAACTCTCAAGCCGGCCATGGTGGCCTTTGTTGTTGCGTTGCCAGAAGCACGATTATGGCTAACTTTAACCTTAAATAAAATCAAAACTGCTGAGGCTAGAGGGCTGCAATTTGGTATGTTTGATGATTGGAGGGTGGATGATCAACAGACCGATTTGCAGCCCTCTAGCCTCAGTAATTTTTAAGAGCTGAGGGCGGGCAGAAAAAAGTGTGGACGGACAGACAAAGCCGGCACAATAGTTTTCTTTTCTGAAAACTAAAAGGGTAGTAGCAGATAAGAGATGGAAAAAAAAAGTATATCTTAGTTTAACCAGACCACTGAGCTGATTAACAGCTCTCCTAGAGAGGGCTGGCCCGAAGGATTACACTTATTTTGCGTGGCTAAGAAACAATTGGTTACCTAGCAACGGGACGTACAGCTTATTGTGGAATCCGAACCACATTATAGCGAGAAATGAATTTCTATCACCAGAAATAAATTCCTCTAATTCTTCATGGGTCGCTCGGAGACTCGAACTCGGGCCTAGCAGAGTGCTAGCCGAGAACTATACCGACTCACCCAACGAGAAACTGAGACTGGAAATTATTAAACTGATTAACACATACGAAGAAGAAGAAATGGTGCTGGGAAGAAAAGCAATGAAGGGAAAATTGAGAAATAGAAAGGACGAAAGGGAGTTGGAGAGGGGAAGAAAAACAGAAATTGCAAGGAATAGAAAGGAGACGTAGGAGGTAAAGATTGAAGTAGAGGAAGAGACAGCGCTGGATTAGAAAAGAAGAAAAATTGCAAAGATGAAAAAATCTGGAATTTGGTCAGTTAAAAAGAAGCCGATCGGAGGAGAATGTATTTGATGAATGAAAGAAGGATGAGGAGGAGGAGGAGGAGGAGGAGGAGGAGGAGGAGGAGGAGGAGGAGGAGGAGGAGGAGGAGGAGGAGGAGGAGGAGGAGGAGGAGGAGGAGGAGGAGGAGGAGGAGGAGGAGGAAGGCACGATAGTGATATTGTGCTTTATCCAAGTTAGGAGAGAAGAGGTTTGGACTGACAGTGTTTAATTATTTTATTTTATTTCGACCGAAAATGGGAAAGACTGCTTGCGCTTATTGTATATATTTGCTGTGTTGATATAGCTGCATGTAATGACATACATTTATATATATCTTTCTATCATTATTGTAGGTACAGGCAACTGGCTATTCACGTGTACCAAAATATATCTCCTTAGTGTCCAGGTAATGCAATTCTACTAGTTCGTTTTCTTAGAAACTCAAAACAGCCTTCAACTGTTGATATTTGTCGTTGCTGGATGTTTCCATTCAAATGATACTGAAAACTGTTTATTGTTGTTATTACAAGCCAAGCTACAACCCAAGATGGAAAATCTGAAAGCTACAAGCCCCAGGGACCCAGTAGACAAAGCAGCCCAGTAAGAGGGAAATTGAGAGTTAAATAATAATATGAATTCATACAGCAGGCCTGTTGATATTTGTCGTTGCTGGATGTTGCCATTCAAATGATACTGAAAACTGCTTGGTTATTGTTGTTATTACAAGCCAAGCTACAACCCAAGATGGAAAATCTGAAAGCTACAAGCCCCAGGGACCCAGTAGACAAAGCAGCCCAGTAAGAAGGAAATTGAGATTTAAATAATAATATGAATTCATAAAGCAGGCTGTTTAGTAGACAAGTTCCCCCTTTAAAATGTCTGACAGAAGTTGAAGACGCCATGGATTTACATATATAAACCAGGTGGTTCACTCAGTAGTTTTCCCCCAATGAACTTGTGCACTTCGCGTTCCTCTCTCTTCTCTTCATGTGTGCAGCTTCGGTGTTGTAAATCTGAGGGAAGCTGTTATTTTTTTTCTTCGATTACCAATACGTTGGAGGAAAAGCAAGGTTAACATTTTGGAGGTTCTGTGAATACAACTTTGCCTACCACGAAAATAAGGGAATTTCGAAGTTGCTCCGAGGACTCGTTCTTTGCCTACATTTATTAGCCAGAATTTTAGTATTATAAAAAAACTATTACACACACATATATATATATACATATCAATTATATATATGTATATATACATATATATCTTAGCCTAATATATTAATTCTTGGAGGTTTAATTACTCTTAGATACTGTTTAGAAAAAAAAAAACCGTAAAAATATCATAATATGACAATACTAGCATCCACATCATTTTTGTGATTTGACATCATACTTATATATATATATATATATATATATATATATATATATATATATATATATATATATATATATATATATATAAATCTCAACGCACAGCACTACTATTAGATTAAATAAGCTACCTGCAGAGGGCGTCCACTGTTAACAACAAAATGACTCTCCCACCTGTCAGCTGATGGAAGCGATCATTATAAAATCAGGTTTGGCTAATGTAATCGGCATTGAGCGACGGTAACTGAATAGCTGAGGTTGGCGGTGTTTGGACTGGATGCTTTTATCTTTTATTAATTTATTTTTCGTGGCTTTTGATATCGTGTCGAAATGTCTGTATAAAGTATTTTCAAAGACTCCTTTGAATACGTATACTTTTACATGTGTAAAAGAAATGTGTGTATTTAGTAATATACTCGCTTTTACGTAGTTTAAGTAAAATTTGGTTTTTTAGTCTATGTATTTATATTAACTGTACCAACAACAGCAACAATATTGTCAAAAGAAATGATCCTTCAGTACTAATATGATGTTACAAAATGACACCTTATCATAATACTTGAAAAGAACACTGCGAATGATTTTTTTTATATTTTGCTAAGGAAGTTTATTGAAAATTTTACATGAAGTTGCATTAATTCTAAACTGCAGTACGTGAAGGTATAACCCACTGTATTTGTTTCAATGGGAAGGTCATTGGTTTCCAATGACTGGAGGCTTTGCAAATCAAGGATTCTTTCGTTGGCGCTCTTAGCTTTGGGTAGCTCTAGGCCTACATGTGCTCATTAATTTTTTTCCAAGCAATCTGTAATTGCTGATTCGTCTGTAGAAAGGATATTGATCAGAAAAGGAAACGGAAAAGAAAGGTTCCTACATAAATGTCTGTTCAGTTCCTCGTTGGGAGAGTCGGTAGAGTTGTGGGCTAGCACTCGCTAGGCCCGAGTTCGAGTCTCCGACCGGATAATGAAGAATTAGAGGAATTTATTTCTGGTGAAAGAGAAATTAATTTCTCACTATAATGTG